>NC_056737.1:346286023-346301023 GCF_019279795.1 Protopterus annectens | reverse complement strand
AACTGCTATGGACAATGATGTCTGTCCCTGTGGGCAGTGGGCCATACCTGTCTACTGTGCAGATCAGTATTGACTGACAAGACGTAAGCCATCATAGTGTGTGTGTTGTGTAATGCAAGACATGTATATTAGTGTGGCCAATAGCTGGTGGTGGAAGTAATGTCATTATGATGAACATGTGGGTTCCAGAGCCCACCACTTGCAGGACAGTTATGGTAACATGTAATGTAGCATGCACGAATGCCATAGGTGTGTAATAGGCTTACCTGCAATCTGTCCCTATATAACCCCCCCTAATGTTAGGCTGTGTTGTACCTGTCTGTGTTGTAGCAAGGTAGAACAGTGCAGCTGTGCAGGAAGGAGAGTTAGAAAGTGTGGACCTGATGTCTGAATATATATATATATATCTGATGAAGTCTTTTTGATAGACGAAAACGTGTGTGGTACTTACTGCTGTTTTGACACGACAATAAATAAAATGTTTTGTATTTTGTTTTGTCTGATTGAGCTCTCTTTTGGCTTGGCTGGACTGACTGGTGTCTGCCTTTCTTTGGTGAGGTTATTTTTATTTGCAGCATTTTTTTTTTTTTTTGTATATATATATATATATATATATATATATATATATATATATATATATATATATATATATATATATATATATATATATATATATACATATATAATGTTTCCTACTTTTGAATAACAGTGCTGCATGATATGTGTGAGGGAGCATCACACATATCAATACATACATATATATACAGCAGTAAGTGTGTGCAACATGGATGGTTATGTCAGGTGTGAATCCCATGTTGGGAACACATTACCCTTGTTTGTGAAGGTGGGAATGGTAATTTGGGGAAGGATAGCAGGTATATTTATGGAGGTAGGTTGGGTTGGAAAATAGAGAAGACACTCTACAGGGGCAGTATATGACAAATGTGGGGGGTATACGCCCTGTATGAGGAGTGTCATCTGTGATGGGGAAGCCCATGAGCCCCCATATGGAAACAATGAGACCAAGGTCCCCACCCATGGGCAGTCACAACATCAGCTTCACGGCCCTGAAGGTTCCTGGGCTGGGGGCTGAGCAGGAGGTGCATGTGGATCCTGTGAGTGTGTACTGAGGGCCTCAAGGTGCTGTACCACATCCCCCAAGTCTCTTTGGAGCTCTGTATGCACCAGACCCTGGACCTGACTTCGGGTGACAGGATCCTGTCTGTGTGTTCTCCTGAGGGGGGTGAACACCATCCCCTGAGGAGGCTCCACCTGAAGGTAGTGCAGGACCAGTAGAGGAGGAGGCCACAGGGTGGGTCCCACATGTGATCTGGCCTGGTAACATGGCCAGATGAGGTGGGAGAGGTGGTTCTGCTGGCAACTGTTCCCCAAACATGCTATTGTGTCACTGTTATAGAACATATGTGGGTAGTAATAGTCCACACATTCCTGGGTCATGTCCAACAGCATGCATAGGTATCCCCATTAACACAAAATAACAGATGTGCACCAATCACATAGCAAACAAAACACATGCATCTATAGAACCATAGTGGCCCTTACAATGGCATGCAGGTGACATTGTCCATAACAGGCCACTATTGATAGTGTCCCCACAGGGAACATGACTACAAACACATAACACAAAGTGTTGTACAATACGATATTTGTCCCAACGGTATGTATTTTGTAGACATACCTGTAGTTGTGTGATCAGACTGTTTTTGCAGATATGGTGGGGGAGACAGAGATGTGTATTAACAACTATGAAAACCTTGCAGTATGAGGTCCTCAGACCTGTTTCCATCTTTATGTCTTTCAGGAAATTTGTCCAGGGAACGGTTGCCCATTTATACAGCGGAGGAGAATGATGTCATCATTTCACACCTGGTGCAGCACTACTACATGTTGTTTGGCCTAACAGCCCATGATCTGCAAGAGCAGACCGCCCTATAGAACAAACTTGTCCACAGGGTAAATAATGTTGGCCTGCATAACCGCATTTATGAGCAGGTCTGGCATTGATGCACCAATGTACTTCGCCATGCCATCCAGCCCCCCCAATATATGTTGAGGAGCTCCTTGCCAGCCTCGGGGCACCTACCTGCCTGCACTCACAACTGGCAGAGAGCATAGTGGAGGTGGGTGCTACCCACATAATGGCAGAGGAGCATGCAGGTAAGGCCACAGGGAATATCAATAGACCACTGTTGCGTATCCATCTGCATCTGTACACTTAGATCATGCATATGTGAGATGAAATATATATAGTCTGTTGTTGTGTAGTAGTAATAAACAGATGTGCATAATCTGTAGTATTGTGGGCTTGTACTGTTGATGTACTGTAATGCTGCACCCACCCTGTACCAATGCCATAGCTGTGGCTACTGACATCACATCTTTCACACACTTATGTAGGTCCTTCTGGTATACCTCCAGGGCAGCAGCCTGTAGCTGGTGAGTATGGTGTTTGTTCAGGTTTGCCAATACACTGGTTATGTTATGGCCATGGTACATTCCAGGCACACATTTAACACACCTACCCATAATGAATGCTGTACATGTTCAGTATTGTTGCTGTTAACTGCATTGCATCAGTGGTCACCATGATGGTGCATCTGAAGGGTATGTCAGACTCTTGCAATATAACTAACATCCTGTCATTGCAAAATGTGTGCACAGAGATGAACATAATGGTGGGATAAATGGCCTACAGTAGGGACATGTGTGAAACATCACCCTTATACCGTGCTACAATAGTGTATATATCAGTATTATAATGGCAATTATTACAGATCTACACTACGGCATATCACAATACTGCAGTCCACAACCCATACAACCTGCAATGTGGTCCTAACATGAGCAATGAGTGTGTAATATGGAATCGTATGTTAGGACAGCAAATATGGGGAATATATACCGTCACAAACACTGGAAGCATATGTGTGCACACAATCCAGTTAAATATAGTGGAAGCAGCTGTTGAGGTACTGACTTCATGAGAATGCGCCTTACAGCAAGTACACATCCCCAATGTCACACCAAGAAATGGTCTGCTATCCAAGATGTTTGGCCATCAAATGTGCCCACTGACTTGCAACAGAGGCAGCCATGGCTTGCACACATTTTACATGCCATGGCGTGGACCCCATACCCAACAGGTAGCACCCAGGAGTTAGACATGTAGTCATACATCACCATTGCATATGCCAGGGCAAATAGTGCAGACAGTCATGTATGTGGCGAGGATGTATGGGACAGGATTAATGTAGAAAATAAACAGATGGCCATCCAAGACAGATGATGTCACATGTAGTAAACCGGTCATGAAGGCTGGCTAGTAAACTGCCATAACACTGAGGGAGTTGCAGGAATGTCTAGCAAGTACTAGCTGTGCAGTACCCGTGTCGGCAATTGCTCGGGCTCTGCATACATGTGGCCCATGGGTTAGGGTAATCAGATGGGACAGTTGTAGCACAGGAAACATCAGCCAGACCTCTCTACAGGTAGCATATGCATAACAGAAAAGGTCCCCAAAAGGCATGCATTGCAATGTGTACTGGTGTACCAAGACCACACTGGAAACCTACAGACAGTATCAAGTAAGATACATGTGCTGCACAACTAACACCTCACCCTACCTCAGGCTCAACATCCCCATCTGTACATTGCTGGTGCCAGTGTACACCTGCATGTTTGCCATTCATTAGCTGGGACTAGGCTGGTACACATGGTGTTCAGTGTTTGGGACACTACAAAATGACACACATGTGTAGGCCATAGTTGTCAAGCATCTGCAAAAAGGCTGAGGGTGGGGAGGGGGTGTCATCATGACACAACAGTGAACTGCAGCAGGGATCCAAAGGATGCTACAAATGGCTGTATCTCCACACAGTCAGGGTTAGGAACTGTGGCAGACATAACCCTGACTCCACAGTAATAGTGATGGCAGTGTGTGAACTCCAAGGGATGTGCACGAGTTGACCTTGCAATCATGCAGAGTTGGGGGACATGTGTAGGGCAGACTGACCAAATACTGGCAAATGCAGATGGCCCATGCTAGTATACTCTTGCCAGGAATAGTGACTGATGTAGTACACATAACAGTAGGTGCAACAAACCATCATGATAAGGGTGTGCACACATATGCACCCACAAAGTGTATGCATCTCAATCAGCATCTGCCCAATTAACACATTTGTTTGACACTGCATTTGATTGCACAGGTCATATGTCACATATCAGGTTCATGTAATGTTAACATATGCAGTAACGTGGTCCCATGGCATAACAATGAAGAGGACATCATGTCAATAAAGATGTGTACACTCCCCACAGCCACAGTAAGGTTTGAAGGTTGTCAGTGTAATTGTATCATATTGGCCATACATGCACCGCTGATGATGAGATCTGTAAATCAGACATCAGGCATTCACAAATGACATCTGTCCACATATCATCCCAGGTATGTGTTGGACAAACACATAGGGGCTGTGAGCAGCAGAGCAGACATAACTGACACAGTAATACACATTCAGCAATGGTGTGTACATCTGTGAGGTATGGTGCACAGTACATGCCAGGGTGCTGAACAGGTGCACAGTAATACTGTGTACATGGGTGCAGTGTATTCCAGGGGAAGGGGCATCACCTAACACAACCCATGCATCACACACATGTATAATGTTGCTAGCATGGATTGACTATAGCTGCACTGCAACTATTGAGTGCCATATGTCATGCATGTTGACAGATGGGTAATGGGAGGTCTGTGTGTAATATCTTCATGCAACCTCACCTGTAAGTGTGTGTGTGTGTGTGCAGGGCGGGGTTATTTTGTCTGTAAGTGCAATCTGGTGAAGTGGAGAGAGTTGATGTATGTAGGATGTGTGTGTGTGTGTGTGTGTGTGTGTGTGTGTGTGTGTGTGTGTGTGTGTGTGTGTGTGTGTGTGTGTGTGTGTGTGTGTGTGTGTCCACATATGCACATGTGTGATTGTGGGGTTGTTCATACCTCTAGACTTTCCTTTGAAATTTTGCAGTACATGGACATGGAAAGACACATGAGACACCAGGAATACTTGTCTGACATGTAATCTCAGGACAGCTGATAGTATAATAAGGTCTGTAGCATGGAACATGCATTGGGAGGGAAACTAGACACCAGGTATACTGTTATAATTGCAATCAGCAGAAAGGTGAAAGAATACCCATGTATGCAGCACTACAGATGCACTGGGGAATTACTAGACAACACCAGTGAGTGTTTCCAAATATTACTGTAGTCCACATGATAAGTTAATAGAGCAACAGATCCTGCATCTACTGAACAATAGTTACATATGACACTCCAGTGCATGACATTATTGAGTGACTGTAGTAACCCCTAACATATGAGGTCATGCTTATGATGTCTGGACAAACCCAGGGTGAACACTGGATGACAGCAGTGAGTCTTTGAAAAAAACGACTCCAATCAAGTCAAAGAGGTAATGGAGTAACAGGTCATGTTTTGTGATCACTTGTCTAGGCAATTAGAATAATAATATGTTAATGATTTGCATTAATGAGTGTAAGTTTCCAAGTCTAATGTAGGCTGGGGAACTTAAAAGAATAAACTTGGGGCAGTCTGCAAACTCAGGGACAGGTAAGTATTATGGTGGAATGTCAGGGTAGATGTGTGTGTGTGTGTGTGTGTGTGTGTGTGTGTGTGTGTGTGTGTGTGTGTGTGTGTGTGTGTGCATGTGTACTGTTAAGCAATGATATTCAGGTCTTAAAGTGCATTTTTTTTCCCCCTCACAGGTGGGTCAGGGTCCCTCCTGCAGGCAATCTGATGTTGGTGTCCATACAGACACTGAAAATGATGATAGGTGTGTTGAGGCACAGGCGGGGTTGTCAGAGGCCAAAACTGCACCATCATTTGACATCCCCTGTTACCCACCCCATCCCCGCACACAGTCAGAGTACCTATAGATACCCCATCACCAGTGGCCATAACAGAGGGACATTTGGCAGTTGGTAGCAGTGCACAGGACAGTGTGGTATCTATGGCACATGTTTCTGGATACAGCAGCCATAGCTGGATGCCCAGCATGGTACCACATAGGCAGATGTACAGGGGTGTTTGTTGGAGGGCTGCTGGTAATCATGCCCCTGGCAGAAGTACCACATCTGGTACCACCAAATGCATGTTTCAGGCTGTCATGGAGGTGCAGGTACGTATGGAACGGTACATCAGACAGGGTCTGAGGCTGCAGAGGGCTACTCTTTCAGCTGTAACTGACAAATCTGTGATCTTGAAGTTGCCCTCCATTATTATACAGAGGTCATGGATAGACAGCAGGGTGAGATGGTGGGACTCATCAACCGTGGATTGTCTGTGCTTGAGCATGTGGTGGGAGTGGTGCGACAGCCACATGGACGTAGGCCAGCAACACCAACAGCTGGAGGTCAACATGGATGTGCAAAGACTCCAAGCCACTCCAGTAGTTGCAATACCAGCCCCAGCACTGCAGGGGGTGCTGTCCACACCACACCACAGCAGGTCACATGCATGTGACCCTGGCCAGTCACAGGAGGGAACCTTGTTCCAGCAGACATATGTCATCATCAGGGGAGAGTACCATATTGTGGCTTGTACCTGGACATGCCTGTAGAACCCCTGGCAGGCACAGTTCTCATGTCAGTGGCTGGAGGTGGTGAACTGCACACCCTGCCAGGTATGGTCTGCAGCTGTCCAAGAAACACCTGTATAGGGCAGCCACATGGCAGAACTGTGTGCATGCATACTTACACACTACAAACACAGCTAGGGCAACCCACACCATATCACCATGGCCATATGAATAATTAAAACCCCTCACTCACACACATGGTGGCAAACATACAGCTCAGCCTAGGTCTCTGGCAAGCCAACAACACACCCTGTGCATATGATGATATTTGTGCCACATCCCTGTCATCCATAACATCTATGCCGGGACAGGCTAATATGGTTCTGATGCACATGGTGACTGTACTACAGTGTACCAATGTACTGCTGTGCAACGTTGTCAGCAGTAAAGTGTAATGCTTACATGTCAGGAAGTGTAGCTGTCCAGTCATGATGCATTATAGCTGTTATTAACACTGAGTGAGTGTGATCTCCATAATGTTATCTGTTTGTGTTGTAGGTGTCCATGTGTCAGCAGGAGGATGGTCTGCTGTCATATCTCACAAGGGGTATGGCGCTGTGGCAACACCTTGGTTGTGCCACATCCTGAGTACAGGTGAACACATGTCACAGGTCTGTATAACAGCTACTGCCTGTGCCACATGGCTGATAGGTCTGGGGGTGGTGTATACAGGTGAGTGCATGGTGGCTGCTGTTAGCAGCCCTTCTACAGTGGACAATGGTAGTTGTACTGGGTGGTACACACCACATGTTTGTGTATAACACACACAGAGGCTATGGTGTTGATGCACTACACAAAGAATACTGTACACATGGATGTATGTACCTGTGCAAGGACCCCATTGTAGCCTATGTAATTCCACCAAGCCAGATAACGCACAACAACACATTGTGGAATTAGCAGTCCACTAGTTTAATGTCATTGTCGATGGTTCCAGCAGGGTATATGTCTCGTTCCCCAATGTAGTGCAATCCTCAACTCGGTAAACATATGTGTGCTGGTGTGGGTGGCACACCCCTACCCTTTGGAGGGTGACAGGTGCTGTAGAACCACAGATAGTGTGATAGACAACTACCTAACTTATTAAAATGAACTGTACAGTATTACAGCCAGCTACATGGGGGATACACTCAACAGTAACTGCAATGATGTTGGCTGTGTCCACAACAGCTGCACCCAGCTGTATATACCAACCCCAGTATCACTGCACATCTATACAGTGTGGAAAAGGCCATTCACACATCTAACACTAGTTGTGATGGAACGTATGTCCACAGGATGATACCTGTGAAATGTTAGCATATGTCAGGCAGTTCTCGGACAGATGATCCCCATGCAACATGTATATTCTGCAAATTGAAGTAGATCCCTCCATATACATGCACACTCTTACTTGGCAACAGTGGGACTAGACCCCCTATCTAGGTACGTAGTGCCACTGATGTGTGTAGCTTTAATTGCACACACCACACAGCTTTTAGGATGAGGTGTGTTCCACGTTACATGCTGAACATCCCAGGCATGTAGATTATGATAATGGGGGATGTAATGGTTGTTTATGGACAATACATAGTGTGACATACCGTCATATACACATTGACAAACACATAACAGTCAGGCACACATCTGAGAGACCTGTGCCTATCAGTGCTAACTACCTTGTCAGTGTGTCCATTGTGTTAAAGGTAGGTTGCACACAGAACATGCATAACTAGGCTGGATAGTGTTATCAGTTACCTGTATAGTTGATGGTGACAGTGGTCACCATACAGTGGTACATGGGACATGTATCAGGGGTACCATGTTGTAATGACAGTATACCCAGCAACCACACCACACTGTAGATATTGTAAGCATTGGAAACCATGATAACACTCTGACATACCCACCATCACACATTGACCAGGACTGCAATACAACTCCTTGTCCATCCCAAGAGTGCTACTAAAGGGATATGCATCTAACGCACATGACACAGGCATAGTAGGGTGATGCATTGTCATGCCTCTCCTACCGTCAGCAAAATCACTATCCCTAATACTGTGTGGCAATGCTTACAGTAATAGGAGTATGAGGCCTCAGAATGCTGTACCCTACATATATACACACATTCACACATACACATGCTTGCCAGAACTCAGTGGGTATCCCATGCCTATCAACCCATTTGTACAACAGTGTTGTGCTGGTACTGCAAGGCCTAGGTAGCCTTCAGGGAGAAGAGCATAACAAGGTACATGTAATGTCTGGTACAGCAGCAGCCACATCTAACTATGGCAATGGGGTGTGTGGTGGGTGTGAAGGACCTCAGGGTAGTCCCAACTACAGGTCTACAAACACGCAGACACTGATATTCTCAGTAATGCACACAGACACATTTGCAAGTACTGGGGTACATTGGTGCAGGTGTTCATAGGTGTGTACCAGGCTATTGTCCATGAAGAGATGGGAAGTGTAGGGGATGTGTGTGCAGTGGTATCATGCCTCCTGCCATGTGCCAGCAGGCCATCTATCAACAGACACCACTGGGGTTATCCTCAGGGTGAGAGTGACATGCATCAACCAATCATCTGGATGCCTCTTGCAGAAGGTCAATGAGGTGCTTCAGTTGACATGTATGTGACATGTATTACAAAACATGGTCAGTGTCTGTCTTGTAGACCTGTATCCAAGCATGTTCAGTTGACTGTGGTAGTGTAGTTGAGGCATCCATGGCATGTGGTGCGTACAGGGTGTGGAGTCCTATCTGTGGCATTTATAACACAGCTGGGCAGACATGTCAGTATCAGTCAAGCATAGATTGCCTTTAAGTATCCAAGATGGATACCTGACATCTGCACATCTGTACAGAGGACTAACAGACATCAGCTAGCCAACTAGCTATGCATTAGGATGAATGTGTTGACAGATAGATGTCTGACACTTATTACATGACAGCAGCCCTCACTGACATGTGCTACACACACAGTAGTCTACAGTTATTTTCTACATGTCAGATCATTATCCAGTAGGAAATATTTAATGAGACACAGCTCATACACCAGGAACACGATAGTGAGTATTCAGAGTCCATCTTTGCATGCAGGGGTGTTTGTTTTAAGTACTACAATTATCAATCTACTCTTACTTGGGAAAGCACTGTCAACAGTAGTAACGTAATGATACACTACATGCTAGTGTGACTGCATATAACCTGGGATACTACCCATGTATGTAACACATTCACATGGATAAGAGTGTTGTACAAGCCATATATACTCACATGTCCCAGACAGTAGACTCACACCCCTTGATACTGTAATGACAGCACATAGACGCATGTTATGTACAGGGCATTACATACAGTTATTACAGATGTCATTACCCTGCTATGTTATCAGACTAGAATGTGAGCACTGGTTACCAGGGCTGAGCAATGCTTAGCAAGTGTCAGCATTGCTGCAATATTATGGCTAAGTACATTTGCGCACTGGTAAGCGAAGCCTACACAGTGTAAGTGCCCGTACGTTTAATCGTACGTTAGCACCACTTAGCTTCACGCAAACCCGTGCAAACCCACTTAAAGCTGCTCAAAACTGCCTTAACCACTCTGTATCCAACAGCCCTTGTTCTGCCGAGCAACAAAATAAACAGTCCTTGCAGATCTTAAACCCAGGACCCTGTACACTATAGTCTCAGCAATTTACCACTACGCCATGACAGCTGTCAAAACAGTTGTTTTTTTTTCCAATATATCTGTTAGTACACATATTGAATAGCATTGAACAATTGCTGTGACTTCTACAATTGTGTAGTACTTGTTAGTGATATTACTGTTGCATCACATATGTTGTTATATCTAAATATGCACATAGATAAATATGATGTGATACATCTAGGAAGGGAAAGACAACAGTAATGTTTACACATAACAAGGATATATATATATATATATATATATATATATATATATATATATATATATATATATATATGTATAGGTTCATAGGTTCATAGGTTCATACTAGGCTAGCTACCCTAGGGCATTTATAAGCCTAGCCAGAGTATGTTTGGCTTTTGCCACCCATTTTAAATTAATTTTGCTATGCCCTTTTTCGAGGTTAGTATACTATGCCTCTGTCTAACAGTGACACAGAAGTGATACCCGGGGTAAACCTATCATCTCCCATCCACTCATCAAGACTCCTCTTGAAGAGAATCAATGAGGGACTCTGCCTAACCTGGACTGGGATTTTATTCCATAGTGAAGGGAGCCTCTGGGTTATGAATCTGTCCCTCCAGCATGTCCTATTTATTTCAGTCCTGAGGTTCAAGTATCTCAAGCGTGTAGCTCGATGGGATTTGGATTTTTTGAGGTGCAGCATGTCCCTTAATTCCGGGTTGGACATGGCCTTATACGTCAGGCACAGGTCACCTCTGAGCAGGCGGTATGCCACTGAGTAGAGATGGAGTTTCTTTAACCGGGCAGCATATGGCATCTGTTTGAGCCCTTTGATCCTCTTGGTGAGGTACTTTTGGGTTCTTTCCAGTTGCTGCAGGTGTTTGGTAACGTACATCCCAAAAGGGGCATTGTACTCGATTATGGGCCTGATGAGGGATGAGTAAAGAGGCACGATGACCTCCCCTAATCTAGATGTGAATCCCTTCATGATTAGGTGGGCTATATAAAATGTTTTCTAACCACTTTGGCCACGTGGTTGTCAAATGAGAGATTGCTATCAACTTGGGTCCCCAGGTCCCTAATTACTTCTTCTGTACTTAATGGATTACCACATATGTGGTAATTTGTGGGCACTTTGTTTTACCAAAGGGATGACTATACACTTTTGGCGTTTAGCTTGAGGCCATGGCTCTGGCACCAGTTGTCTGTTTCTATGAGGCCCTTTTGGAGGATGCTTGTGTCGGCTGGAGAGTCGATTATGGCGCCCAGTTTGCAGTCCTTCCGTGTTGGCCTGTACCTCCGAGAAATATATACCAAACAAGAGAGGTCCCAGGACTGAGCCTTGTGGGACGCCACTTGTAACTGGTTTGGAGTCTGACATGGCTCCAGCAATTCTAACCATGTGGGTTCTGTCCTTGAGCCAGTTTGCAACCCATCTAGTGACATAGGGTTTTATATTTAAGCTGGTGAGTTTATCTATAATGCCCGAGTGGGGTATTGTATCAAAGGCTTTTGCGAGGTCCAGATAGGCTGTGTGGACCACCTTCCCTTTGTCAATGGCCTTGGTGACTGTTTCAAAGAAGTCAACCAGGTTTAAGAGGCAGGATCTGCCCTTAACAAAGCCGAACTGGGTAGGATCCAGTGTCTGTAGGTCCCCAATATCTTTATTTTTGAGGTCCATGATGATCCTTTCCATACCTTTGCAGACCAAGCTAGTCAGGCTTATGGGGCGATAGTTTCCAGGGTCCGTTGAGGCACCACCTTTGTGGAGAGGGACCACTGTTGCTGTACGCCACTCTTTGGGTACATATCCTGTAGTAAAGCTGAGACAGTAGTTTTATGTTTGGGTTTAGCTCTTCTTGGAGTTCATGTAGGACGCAGCCTGGGACACCGTCTGGTCCCATTGATGCTGTGTTTTTTGCTTTGGAGGGCGGCTCCCACCTGAGCATCTGAGATGTCAGGGGGGCAGCACTCTGCTGGGATAGATATTTGCCTTTTTGGTGGGCAGGGGGGGGGGAGTTTGCGCTGAACCTGTCAGCTAGGATGTTGGCAATGTCTGTGGGTTCGGTGTATTTTTTGTCATTTTGGACTAAGTCTGAGCATATCTGGGAATTCCCACCCAGGTTCCTAACATAACAAAAGAAAGCCTTGTGATTATCCTTAGTGTCCTGTGCAAGTTTTCTCTCGAAGCTGGCCTTTGACGATTTTATGAGTACCCTTAGTTTTTTGCTAATACTGATCAGAGATGCCTTCCCTTTTTGGGATTTTGCTCTACCATGTAGTAGCTTCCTATTTCTATTGTATAGTTTGTTTATGGCTGGGGTCCACCAGACAGGTCGTCTGCCTTTGGAGGATTGGGTCTTGGTTTTATTTGGGATTGCATGATCCATGCATTCCTGAAGGTGTTCATAGAATGCATTTATAAAGGATTCTGCAGTCTGGGCCATATTTTCCACAGGCCCGGGGGCTTTGAAGGATTCCACCTCGGTTTTGAGGAGTGTGAAATTTGCTTTAGAGAAGTTTTTCACTGTGGTTTTCTGGGCAGGGGGTGGGGTCGGGATGTGAATATCCAGTGAGATCAGTTTATGGTCTGATCTTACCAGTGCGGGATACACTTCTGGTCTGGAGCATAGAGTCCCCATGTTGGTGATGATCAGGTCCAGTATGTTTTCCCCTCTTGGGGGGAGTGGTAACAAGTTGTTCCATAGCATTTGAGTTTATGAATTCTAGGAACCTTTGGGCAAGGGTGTTGGAGCTAGAGTAATGCTCCCAATCTATGTTTGGGTAGTTGAAGTCGCCCAATATAATGGTGTTCAGAAAGACCTTCATATTTTCCAGTGTTCTCAGGAAGGCCGAGTGGGGTTCCTGGGTTTGGGAGGGTGGTCTGTAGCAGGCTATAAACCAGAAGGCAGTTTTACCCACTGTTAGTTGCACATGGATAGTTTCTGATGCTTCGTGCTTTGCCACCAACCTGGAGGTGTGGGTATCTATGATGAATATCGATACTCCCCCTCCTTTTGTGGTTCGGTCCAAGTTTTGGGGCTGAAAAGCATGGTATGAGGTATAACCTGGTAGTGCTGGGGTGCTCTCGGGAGTCCTGAACCAGGTTTCTGTTACTGCACAGATATCAATGTTCTCCATGCTAAGGAGAGTTTCGAGTGCGTGCATCTTGAGGTTTAGACTTCTGGCGTTGAGTAGCATTACTCTTAGTTTCTTATCCCTTGTGATACCTATGGAGGTGGGTTTGTCTTTTGAGCCTTGCCTAAAAAAGGCACTATGGGGGTAGCAAGAGCCTTTGCCAACATCCGAAAGCCCAGGGGTGACAGGTGCAAGCCATCCCTAGCAAAGCATCATGGCTTGTCGTGCATATCACCCCAAGCTGACAGGCATTGGATTGTCTTTGAATGACACCAATACTTAAGCCAATTGTTGAAATTGATCATCTTGTCTTCATATTGTGGCATCATTCTTGGTGAGGGAGGGTAAGATACTACTCAAGGTCAGGGTCATACCAGCCTGGGATACATGCTCAGAGAGCTCCTCTATGTCTCTTTTCATGTAGTCCAGGGAGGTATGTCTCAGGTCATTCACACCAGCATGGACAATGACTGAGTCATATTTGTACTTGCCTTGGAGTGACCTGAGTGCTTGTGTTATGTGGCGGATCCTAGTGCCAGACAGGCTGCTCACCATGACCTTCTTTTTGTTCAGCCTGGTGAGTGGGATGTCAGTGTGCCTGACGATAGAGTCACCTATTACAAGTGTATCAGGTGTGTTGTTTAGCCTTAAGGGCTGTGACTGTTCGGCACACTGGCTTTGTGAGATATGTGTTGCACGTGTTTTGTTTTGGGGTAGCGGTTGCTTGGTTGTCTGCTTTGGTGGTCTCTGCTGCTTAGGCAGATCTTTATTTAGAGCCTCCGAGTATGTTGTTGTGTGATTATGTGCTTGGTTTGCTGTAGTGGTAGGTCTATGTGAGACTGGAATTGTAGTTAGTGTGGTTTCCTTCTCCTCCTGACTGGTTATGCCAGTACTGAGTTGAGAGAGCTTAGCCTCCAGTTTGGCTATATGGTTGCATCTCTCACATGTGTTGGAATTTGTTGGGAGGAGGAGAGGGTTGTCTGTGTACATGAGGCAGTTGTAACTTTGCCTCAAGATTCCCATATTCACCAGCTGGACTGGAGAGGAGATTGACAACTGACCTTTGGACATGCTAGAATAATATTGGGAATTCCTTTATAATTGAAAACAAGGGCCAATGGGGAGCGAGGGTGTAGTGCTTTTAATTTTTAGTGCTGACTTATAATTGCTTTAGTGAGCAAGTGCCAGGTAACAAGTGCAATGTGTTACAGGTAACTTAAATGCAAAAACGACAAACAGTAACTTTCTTTCAAGCGAAGCAAGGAAATAAGTACAGTAAGCAATGCAGATATCACTAGGGATCCACAGAAGTGCTGAGAAGCTGCGTTTTAGGTGGAATTAGCATTCCAGGGAAATAACAAGCATACAAACAAAGCTAGATTCAGCAGGCCTGGATCTAGTCTATGCTACAGGAAACAAGGTGTACCAATTTCAGTAAGATACAGTTCAAATATTCAGGCACTATAAACCTTTAACCAGAAATTCCCAGCTCAGAAGGGCAGAGCACAGCCTCTCCTCCCACAAGAG
>NC_056737.1:346186023-346281023 GCF_019279795.1 Protopterus annectens | reverse complement strand
TTTGGGTACGTATCCTGTAGTAAGGCTAAGATTAAACAGCAGCCTTATGTGTGGGTTTAGTTCCTCATTGAGTTCGTGTAGCACACAGCTGGGGACACCGTCCGGTCCCATTGATGCTGTGTTTTTTGCTTTAGATAGAGCAGCTCTCACCTGGGCATCTGAGATGTTTGGGAGGCTAGACTCTGGTGGGATAGATATTTCTCCTTTTGGGGGGGAGGGAGAAATTTGCACTGAACCTGTCTGCCAGTATGTTGGCAATGTCTGTGGGTTCAGTGATTTTTTTATCATTTTGGACTAATTCTGAGCATATCTGGGAGTTTCCACCCAGGTTTCTAACATAGCTAAAGAAGGCTTTATGATTGTCTTTTGTGTCATTAGCGATTTTTCTCTCAAAGTTGGCCTTGGATGATTTTATGAGTGATCGTAGTTTTTTGCTAGTATTGATCAGAGATGCCTTCCCATTTAGGGATTTTGCTCTGTCATGTAGTAGCTTTCTCCTCTTGTTGTAGAGTTTGTTTATGGCTGGAGTCCACCAGACTGGGCACCTGCCTTTGGTGGAAAAGGTCTTGATTTTATTAGGGATTGCTTGATCCATACATTCCTGGAGGTGCTCGTAGAAGGCATTTGTAAGGATTTCAGCAGCGTGGGTTGTGGTTTCCACTGGCTCGGGGGCCTTGAAGGATACCACTCCAGTCTTAAGAAGTGTGAAGTTTGCTTTTGAGAAGTTCTTCACTGTGGTCTTTTTTGCTGGGGGTGGGGGCGATGTGGATCTCCAGTGAGATTAATTTATGGTCTGATCTCACCAATGAGGGATATACTTCCGGTGTGGAGCATTTTGTCGCCATGTTTGTGATGATCATGTCTAGTATATTTTCTCCTCTTGTGGTAATGGTGACTAGTTGTTCCATAGCATTTGAGTTTATGAACTCAAGGAACCTTTGGGCTAGGGTGTTGGGGCTTGAGTAATGTTCCCAGTCTATGTTTGGGTAGTTGAAGTCACCCAATATGATGGTGTTTGGAGAGACATTTATACTCTCCAGTGTCTTCAGGAAGGCTGTGTGGGTTTCCTGAGTTTGAGAAGGTGGTCTGTAGCATGTTACAAACTGTAGGGCAGTTTTACCTATGGTTAATTGCACCTGGATGGTCTCCGATGCTTATGCGTTGCCACTAACCTGGAGGTGTGGGTATCCTTTATGAATATGGATACCCTCCTTTTGTAGTTCGGTCCGGATTTTGGGGCGGAACGCATGATATGAGGTATAACCTGATAGTGCTGGGGTGCTCTCAGGAGCCTTGAACCAGGTTTCAGTCACAGCACAAACATCGATGTTCTCCATACTGAGGAGGGCTTCGAGGGCATGCATCTTGAGGTTTAGACTTCTGGCATTAAGCAGTATTACCCTTAGTTTTTCTCCATTTTTGTTTTCTAGGGCGGTAGGTTTATCATTTGAGCCTTGCCCAAAAAAGGCACTATGGGGGTGGCAAGAGCCTTTGCCAATATCCGGAAGCCCAGGGGTGACAGATGCAAGCCGTCCCTTGCGAAGCAGCGTGGCTTGTCAAGCATGTCATCCCAGGCAGACAGACATTGGATCCTCTTAGAATGACACCAGTAATTAAGCCAATTATTAAAGCTGATCATTTTGTCTCTATATTGTGGCATCATTCTTGGTGAGGGTAGGATACTGCTCAGGGTCAGGGTCATACTGGCCTGGGCTACAAAATCTGAGAGCTCCTCTATGTCTCTTTTCATGTAGTCCAGGGAGGTACGTCTCAGGTCGTTCACACCGGCATGGACAATGACTGAGTCATACTTGTACTTGCTGTGGAGTGACCTGAGTGCTTGTGTTATGTGGCGGATTCTAGCGCCTGACAGGCAGCTAACTGTGATCTTTTCCTTGTTCAGTCTGGTGATATAATATATATATATATATATACATCATATAATAATTATATGTATATATATATATATATACATATATATATATATATATATATATATATATATGTACAATATGTAGATATCTATACCTATGTGTGTGTGTGTGTGTATATATATATTTATATATATATATATATATATATATATATATATATATATATATATATATATATATATATATATATATATATATATATATATATATATATATATATATATAATATATATATGTATATGTGTAGACATATATAGATGTGTATATGTATATATATGCACATGTATATGTATATATATATATATATATATATATATATATATATATATATATATATATGTATATGTGTATATATCTATATAGATATATGGATATATGGACATATATATCTATCTATATATATATATATATATATATATATATATATATATATATATATATATATATATATATGTTTAACATATGTCCAGAACATGGAGTGGAGTCATACATCGGCACCAATAGTCTCAACCTCTTAGTGCAAGGGGATGTCACATACGTATTGCAGGTATATATGTAGACTGTTGCTACTGTAATAGGTGTTGTTTTGACAGACATGTTGTGATTGGGAGGTCACGTCTGCTATTGACATGTACGCCATCAGTTACTGACAGACATCCCAAGGTCATTATAGTACAGTACCACTGATATCACAGTAATGGTCCTGTGGACTACAGCAGAGATGTGACCAATAAATGGTGACAGTCTGACAAACTCTGGTCAGTCCAAAGGTATACACAGAACCCCTTAGTGCAAGACATGTGAACCAAGCCTGACAATATGGATGTTAACAGCCATGGTAATGGGTATATCAAGTAAATACTGGAATACATATTCCCACACAGTTTATGCACTCACACACTTCAGTCTGTCCTGACACATAATAACTGGTGATGCAGAGGTTACATGACCACATACTACCCACTAGTTAGTGACATACATCTGTACAGCATCCCACTGCTTTGTCAGAAGTACATGACATTTATGGTGGCCTAGCAGTAGTACATCTGACAAATATCTGGACATAGCATCACACTCGGTAAGTACACTATACTGCTAGGTATGTACCAAAGCACTGTGCAAACTACAGGCAGACTGTCACAACACTGGCTTACATTTCTTATGGGGGAATACAAATGTACCTGCAAATATAGCAGGCTTTACAGGCATGTCACAGCACAGAGTAACAGAGACCTGTGTGAAAGTGCCTACCCACAATCAATGTGAACACAACCACAGCCACGTATGGTAAGCAAGCTTAATATTACAGTATATGGACTGTCTGATCAACACCATCCTCATATGTGCCACTCACATATTAACCCTACATATACTGGGCCACTACACAGTGTGGTCCAATGCCTGTCTGTGGTATGGGACATGTGTGTGTTTGGCCCTACAAACATGTAAGCTGATAGGGTAGAATACACTAGAGCAGCATGTAACATCAGATAGAACATGACCAAGAACAATGACATCTACCACAGTCTGTACTATGGCTGAGGTACATATTCACAGTACACACACTGTCAACAATCACCATAAGTACACAGACCTCACTACTGTACACACTGCCACAGAATGCCCAGGTTATTTCCTCAAATATAACCCCTACTATACTTAACATGTCTAGCAGACTGCTATCTCACCGGCTTGTTATCAGGTATGATGTCATTAAATAATGGTGTACTGAGCATATACACCTCTTACTACATGACATATGTACAAAGGTCGACAGAGTTGTGGCTGGAAGCACAAACACAGGGCCAATATTGACATACATATTGCTGTGATAACCCCATACATTTACTGTTGTAACAGGGTTTGTTGTGACATATGTCCTATGAGGGATATGAAGTCAGTAACTCTCATGGCTGTCACAATATACTGACTGCAATCCTCAGACTATGCTTTTGCAGTTCTTAAATAGGTAATCTGTGAGTAACACAAGACACATAAGACTCCAAACACTGGCCAGTCTGCAGATAACCCTACAGGTGGGCATTTCCTCAACCACATAACACTCTCATGACAGGTATTAAATCATGTAGACCAGCCATATCCACACAAATTAAACCCACATTACTCCAAATGCAGAAGAGCAAAACTTACATTCTGTAGTCATGTCTGGAACATCCCTCTCCTGTTTGTTGGCCTGTCCCCACAGTGTATGTTGTTAGAGGTATATCCCACTAACATCTGTGATGCTGTTCACCAAACATCAAGATGAAGTCCTGCTCACAGTGAATGAAAATGGCCAACACCCACTTGATGTTCCTAGTTATAGGAGTGTGTTTCCATGCAACTGGCTATGGGAATGTTACTACAGCTGTTCCACATGCAATCAGCTAGTGGGTGCTGCACTTTGTGCACAGGCCATCAGCTGACTATGAGCATCTCTTACAAAACACAAGCTGCTGCCTAAGCAAAGCAGATGTACTTCTCCACATCCGCCAGAGATGGAGTGAGAGAGACAGACAGAGACAAAGTAAGACAGGGCAGTAAAAGATAAGCATGTTTGTGTCTCACACTTACCAGTACTGGGTTTCAAACCCCTGTCTGACTATGTATTTCTATTACATGTCTATGCAGTTATTGCATGCACCACAGAGCTTACGTACTGAGTAGTTGTCCAAAGGTATATTTGATGGTGAGTGACATCAGCAACAGTGATAAAGGAGGGATAAGGTAGGTGTAGTACATGTGCCTGTCCACACGAACAGGTGTCAAGGATGACACAGCCACACTCTCTCAGGGACTCACACACATTATCACAGTTGGCAGGGTCAGGATTAGACTTCCTAACTAACTAGTTTGACACACTACAGTAATATGCAGGTATCACATGCACCACAGAGGTTATCAGGCTGATATATGGGCAAAGGGTATGTGAATGTGTCTGACATCAGAAGACATGCTTCAATAAGCCAATGGGAAGTGTAATGAGTGTGAATGGTGTCTAAATCGTTATACTCCACACACACACACAGACACAGGTTTGTCAGTACTGACATGCATGGGTGCATTGCTTCACATGTGCTTAGTGGTTGACTGTGCCAGAAGGCTGTACAAGGCTAGATAAACAGTATTCCTTGGCATCAGGCCACATGACAATGGTCTGCAGTGTGGCTCAGGGGTCTAGTGTCTGGATTGGATGACACAGGTGGGTATTGTATTCACAATCCACTCATCTGGGATACTATTGTGGGTGGCCAGTGCTGTGCAATGCTTGCCATGTATGTGTTCTATATTCCATAACATGGAAGGTGTCTGGGGTGTGCACACATCCCACATGCATGTTCTGTGACATGTGGAAGTGTACCTGGGGTGTCTGGGGCACGTTGTGTAGACAGATTGTTATCATCAGATGTGTCATTCCTGAGCTCATGTGGTGAGAACTGGCAATGGAAACCAGGTTGACCCTGCACCTACACTGACAGTATGATACAGGTATTCACTGGTGTCAGTGGCATCTGTCCATACAGAGCATGTGTATAATGCATGGTATGTCTGTAGTGGGTTACATTTGCTGACTCTACAGTTGTTGCAGATGTCCAGTGGGAAAACATAGCAAAGGAGCACTGTATGCAATGATTTGCCTATTGTAGGGATGGGACAGGGTGCCATGTCCTCTGTAGTCCACTGCAGTCACACCATGGTTTCTATCTGTGGGCAATATGCAGGGAACTACCAACATAGTGGTTGTTGCCTAGCCAAGTGTGTTTGTGTATGAGACATGGGAGGAGAGTGTTCTCTGGGTAATACAAGGGTTGCCTATATTGTTCCCCAATCTATGATGTCACATGTAGGGGTATGGACTGTCTACCCCAGCCTCTATGCTGTTTGACATCTGTTATCCTTGTAAGGTGGGCATTGTGACATATAATAGGCCCCACATATAAGGATTTTGCAAAACCTGCTACACAATGAGTCCTGTTATTACACACTCACAGCTACCTCCACACAGAATACTAATGACAAGCGCACACATAGAGAGTCTCACAGTTCCCATGTCTGGGATTAGAACTCTTAAATAACTAGTACATCACACTACAGCATTACACAGTTATAGCACATCATGCAGATTACTGAGCTACTCCTTCCCCAAATGTGTATTTCAAAGTGAATGACAGCAGCAGGCTTGCCAAAGTTGGCCAATGGAAGTTGTAGTGACTGTAAATGGCCTCAAAAGCATTGATCCCAACACAGAAAAACAAACACAAAGTTTTACAGTTGCTGTGTCTTGGATTAGAACTCCTACCTAACGAGTACATCACACTACAACATTACGCAGTTATAGCATGTGCAATGGAGCTTACTGGGCTGCTCCTTCTCCAAAGGTGTATTTCAAAGTGAATGACATCAGCAGGCTTGCCAAAGTTGAGCAATGGAAGTTGTAGTGACTGTGAATGGCCTCAAAAGCAGTGATCCCTACACAGACAAACAGACACACACAAAGCTTTACAGATATGCTGTCTGGGATTAGAACTCCTACCTAGCTAATACATCACACTACAGCATTACACAGTTATAGCATGCACCACAGAGATTACTGGGTTACTTCTTCCCCAAAGGTGTATTACAAAGTGAATGACATCAGCAGGCTTGCCAACGTCAGGCAATGGAAGTTGCAGTGACTGTGAATGGCCTCAAAAGCATTGATCCCTACACAGCCAAACAAACACAGACACAAAGTATTACAGTTGCCATGTCTGGGATTAGCACTCCTACTTAAATAGTACATCACACTACAGCATTATGCAGTTATAGCACACTCCACAGAGATTACTGGGCTACTCCTTCCTCAAAGGTTTATTTCAAAGTGAATGAAATCAGCAGGCTTGTCAAAGTTGGGCAATGGAAGTTGTAGTGATTGTGAATGGCCTCAAAAGCATTGATCCCTACACAGACAAACAAACACAGACACAAAGTTTTACAGTTGCCATGTCAGAGATTAGCACTCCTACCTAACTAGTGCATCACACTACATCATTAGGCAGTTATAGCACACGCAAGAGAACTTACTGGGCTACTCTTTCCCCAAAGGTGTATTTCAAAGGGAATGACATCAGCAGGCTTGCCAAAGTAGGACAATGGAAGTTGTAGTGACTGTGAATGGCCTCAAAAGCATTGATCCCTACACAGACAAACACACAATGTTTTATAGCTGCCATGTCTGGGATTAGAACTCTTACCTAACTAGTACATCATACTACAGCATTATGCAGTTATAGCACATGCCATGGAGCTTACTGGGTTACTTTTTCCCCAAAGGTGTATTTCAAAGTGAATGACATCAGCATGCTTGCCAAAGTTGGGCAATGGAAGTTGTAGTGACTGTGAATGGCTTCAGAAGCATTGATTCCTACACAGACAAGCAAACACACACACACACACACACACACACACACACACACACACACACACACACACACACACACACACACAAAGTTTTACAGTTGCCATGCCTGGGATTAGGCCTACTACCTAACTAGTACATCACACTATAGTATTACACAGTTATAGCACATGCCACAAAGCATATAGGGTTACTCCTTCCCCAAAGGTGTATTTCAAGGTGAATAACATCAGCAGGCTTGCCAAAGTAGGGCAATGGGGAGTGTAGTGACTGTGAATGGCCACAAAAGCATTGATCCCTACACACATACACACACACACACACACACACACACACACACACACACACACACACACACACACACACACACACACACACACACACACACAGTTGCCATGTCTGAGATTAGAACTCCTTCCTAAAAAGTACATCACACTACAGCATTATGCAGTTACAGCATGTGCCACAGAGCTTATAAGGCTACTCTTTCACCAAAGGTGTATTTCAAGGTGAATGACATCAGCAGGCTTGCCATAGTAAGGCAATGGGGAGTGCAGTGCATGTGTGCATGGGCCATAAACCATTCATCTGGAAGCAAACAACACTCAGGTACACACAGGTTTATATTTCACAGGTACATGTATGCAACTGCTAGATGAATACTGACTTGTACAGTCATGTTACACAGTTATCACAAGCACCACAAACACTATAGTGCTGAGGGATACCAGAGGCAAATGTCTACAGTGATTGACCTTTGCACATCATGTGGCTTTAGCCAATTGGATGTGTGCTGGCTGGGACAGGCCTCATGATGGGATGCTCTTTGTCACTGTCTGTCACTCTCTTCCAAACATCTGTGTATGTGTAATTTTGGCCTATTATAGTGTGTTGTCCTTGGATATATGTGTGTATTCCTATCCAATATGTATGCAAAGCAGGACTGGTGTGGAATGTGTGCACAAACATATTTGACTGTCAGATATGTATAGTCCATGGTTGTTGCCAGACATGGGCTTCATGTCTTTAAGTGCAGGAGCATGCTCAGTATGACCTTTCAGTATTTTGTTGTCAGACATGGGCTTCATTTCTCTAAGTGTGGGAGCATGCCCAGTATGACCTTCTGTATTGAATGTGTGAATCCATTCCAGGTAGGTTGTACTCCAGTGCAGGCTTTTGTGTTCTACACCTACAGCTAGCAACCTGTTTCTGCAGGATATCTGTCGATCGGTTGACAATATGGGGTCAAAATGGGCAAAGGATAGCGGGTTACTGTAGGTAATTGTGTCTGTGCTGCCTCTGCTACAGGGTTTTGGTGTTAGCAGAGATATTCAGACATATGTACTGTTTTACACTGTGATGTTTTATGTCATCAACTACTGTCAGGTATACATATTTGCTTGCAGTAATTTCCTGGGGAACACAGGGTGAATGCAGCTGTGTTCAGTATTGTGGTCTGCAGCCTACATATTGTTGCCCAGTCATGCCATTCTGGAGGGGAAGCTGCAGACATTTGCTGATGTGTCTGTGTAAATGGTTCCGCACCTTGGTACAGTGGTGGCTGAGGATCCCAGGCTTGTACATCCATCGATATGTCAGTATGGCCATATCCTGCTGTGGCCATACCTCACAGCTGTACAGATTCACACAGGTTACCAAGAGGCAGGGGTCATATTTCTGGTCATTACCCCTTCACATTGTGGTTTACAAGCAGGTTTGTAGCCACCCATTCCTGTGTTTGCAGGGAGGGATAGTATGTGCACATGGCTGAGTTTCAGACTTCACACACTTCACGGCATCCATGCTCCTAACCCCCTCTGTTCTTCTATCCTCTTTCAAACATTATACAAACATTATCTGACAAGTTCCCTATAGTTATCACTTCATCCCAACAGTAATTTTGTGTTGGTCCACAGTTCATGTAGTAGGACATGGTTCATAGGTTCATAGGGTCATGGGTTCATAGTTTGGTACTAGGCTATTGGCCCAAGGGCCTATACAAGCCTAGCCATAAAAATTCCCTGGATATTTCTTCCCACAATATTTATGTCTCTGGACCTCTGTCTAGCAGGGCGACTGACATGATCCCTGGGGGACATGTTACTGGGATTTGTTGACATGGCCTTGCATTTGGGTTCTGTGACCTGTGTTATGTTGTTATTTGGGAGTCCATGACATAACATACATTGGCAGTACAGGTGAGACACAGGCCTTTGGCAAAGGACTATAGGGCATTTGGTAGTGATGCAGGCCAGCTGTAGCAGGCCGTTGCATTGTGTTAATCATACAGTCCCATACTGCAAGCCACTATATTCCCCTGGGGTGACAGGATAGATGTGCAAGGTGTTAATGTCAACAGTTTCTGTCATTATTGATCCAGTGGTGTGGATGCTGGCAGAGTGCTGCTTACAGCTAGGGACACACCTGCATGGGACACATCTTCAGCATGGTACATTCTGTGGCTATTTACATACGGAGGTGGGAGTCATATTGTACTCATTCCAAACAGCAGGGATAAGATCTGTGAGGTACCTGTGGGTGATGATGGGGTGAGCTGGGTGCATGTGTGCTATGGACGCTACTTGCATCTGACTCACAGATATACATATGGCATTCTACTTATGCTGGCTTGTGCAGGGACATCAGCAGTTTCTCAATACTTCATACCTGTGACCTTTGTGGTCTGCCAGTGTTTTGTCAGATGACATTGGCATTCCATACTACAAACACAACTAATGTGCTGCTAACCTGTATGTACAATTCCAAAGGTGTGTCCATTTGACAGCAACATATTATACACTGTCTGTGTGGGGTACTTCCACCTGTGTACTATTTGTATATCTGGGCCCACATTCATGCCATGTCCATCTTTCAGATGTTGACAGATATTACATCCAAACAATTACTATGGCTTACTGCTGGAATGTGTTTTGCTGGGATGCATTGTGTTTGGCACTGCAGTTGTGAGAATGTGGCCCTGTCATTGGCAGTACTGGCCAATGGCCACCAGAACAAACCTCACCATGCCTACATGCTGACCACTCCCACACAATATACAACACACACCAACATAACACACACAGCCCTCCATATTGTACATGTGCTACAATCTATCCTGCTACTTTGGCCAGCTCAGGTAATCTGTGCTCCACTGTTATTATACCTACACATACATGTTACTACATTTCTACATAGGATTGTTGGGGGGCACACCTAACAACTGTACACATTTGCTATGACTGTACTGTTATTTCAGGTACTCCATTTCATTCTGTATTCTGACCTATCATGCAGAATAGAGGCATATCAGTGTACTACAGTTCTTAGGTTTTATTGACATACATTTCAGTTTCAGACTTCTTACCCTTCAAAACTAACATCTCACTGCCTGACCTGTTATATTCTGTCTGTGTAGACCTAGAGGGGGGCTGTTCTCCATAACCATTAATCAGAGGCCTTAGCACAGCCTTTCTTTGTGTTTGCCTATGCCTGTCCTGCTGGCTAAGACTGTTGTTGGGTATGTGAGCCTCCCTGACTGGCATGTGTGTGTCCTATGGACACACATTTGGCCCACCACATTTCCTGCAATGGGTTTTGTCACCTTGTCTAGTACTGGCTACTATGGTGACACCAGTGTTTGTTACATATTTCATGCTGCCACTATAGGTGCCTACTATCTGCTGGCATCCCATTCAGCCACCCGATTCCCTTGCATGCTCACATCCATACCATAGATACAAGTAAGAAAACATACTTCTTCATTCAAAAATTGATAGGGAGAGTGACTTACCTTGTAGCTGTGCCAGTATTGAGGATAGTGCTGGAGGGTTGACTATGTGAGATGCAAATAGTACACTCCCTATACATGGTTAAGCATAGGTAATGTCATGTTTGGCATCCCTTTTACTATATGTGTGAGTCAGACAGAGGTGTCATTCCCTGGGTTCCTACCATGTCTGTGTATATGCTATGTGTTGCCTCTTTGCCAAGGCCTGGGCATACTCAGCATGCCTCCTTCTGCCTACTGAGGCAGGCTCAGTTTGTTCCTCCTCTGAGTCACTCTGTGCCTGTGCAGGCCTTGGCAATGGTGGGGGGCTGTGTGGCTCTGCCCTGTGCTGTTCCTGCTGCAGCTGTTTCCACAGGATCATATTGGGTAGCATGGCACATACGATGACAATTTGGGTATATGTCACTGGTGAGTACTGCAAGGCTCCACCTGATATGTCCAGGCACCGGAACCATGAATTGAGCATCCCAAACTCATGCTCTATTATGATTTTGGTCTGTGCGTGTGTCTAATTATGGAGTTCTTGTTTGGGTGTGTGTGCATTTCTGATGGGTGTCATCAACCATGGCTCCAGTGCATAACCAGCATCCCCCACTAGGTGGCCATCAGGGATGTCCCCATTGGCAATTCTCTGGTACAGCTGTGTCATATGCCAGATGTGGGAGTCATGACAGCTTCCAGGCCAGCCAGCACACACATTCATTATAATGCCTTGGGCATCGCAAATGACCTGGTGGTTGATGGAGGGGAAGCCCTTGCATTTGATGTAGACCATACCATGCTCACTGGGTGGTGCTTTGATGTGTATGCGCATGTAGTCTATAGCACCCACTACCTCAGGGTATTCTGCTATTTGGTGGAAGAGACACATATTGCTGGTCAACACCTCATGGGTGTTGTGGAAATATACGTGCTCACCGGCATGTGCTGACATGACATCCAGGAACTGGTGGAGTACCCTGAATGCTGATGCCTGTAAGATCCCCATGATATCCCCAGTTGGCCTTTGGAAGGTACCTGTGGCTAGTATTCTTAGGCCTACACATAGCTTGGTATCCACTGGGATGGGTTCCCCTCTTTTGGTCCTGTGTGTGAGGAGTGGCTGGCACAGCTCAACAATTTGCTGTAGGAGGTCCCTGTCCACCCTCTAGTGCTCCACTATCTCCAGCTTGTGTAGCTCCTAGTAGGTTACCCTGGGTCTGTACATTCTTCTCCTCCTCTTCACTGTGGGTTGGTCATAAGCATTCTCATCCTCACCACCCTCAGCCTCTTCCACATGTTGATTTATGAGAGTTAATGCAGCCCCTATCATTTTGTTGCTTTTGTTAGGTAAACTTTCCCTGCTTGTGTACACCGGTGGTGTAGAGTTTGTGGGAAAAACCATAGGGAAAAGTGTTTGCATAGTTTATGGTAGTGTGCTGGGCTGCTGCCTGTGTAGTTGGCTGATTCTGATACATTTCACCTACCAGCTATACTAGTTCTCCTTCATTACCTTCCTACTGCTGTTTTCCCTTCCCATTGCTTCCTGTTTAAGCCCAGGGGTGCAACATATAAACACAGTGCTCATATGTGCTCAGTACTGCTATTTCCTGGTTTACTTTTTTTTTGTTTGTTTAAAACATGGTGTGTGGCACACACACCCACTTAGGCAATGTAAAGAGTGCTTGCCATCTTCAGACACACCCCCTTGCTTGACTCTGCTAAACTAAGGGCAAACCCAAGCCACAGGGCTCCAATAAGCTTACAGTATGCCTGACACCCCTCTATGATGTCAGCTAGCTCTTAGGCTTGCACCATGGTTTTCCTGCATCTGCACGGTTGGATGCAGGCTAGCCATAAGGGGGAATATGTGATTCAGTATCATTCCACTCATTTGCATAGGATTGCCTGATAATGCCTAGTTACAAGTCTGACATCGAGCCTTCCCCTTTAGCAACCACTATTCACTGGCCTTGTTGTCTTCTGCCTGCCATTGACTTTAATGGCAAAATACTGATTTTGCAGAGAAAGCTTTTTTCAGGGGTTTTCTGTTATTTTCCAGCCGATCCCATTTGCGCTCAGCTGCCCTACACTTAAATGGCGAAAATCAGCCAAAAAAAAATAAAAGTTATTTTTTTTATTTTTGCAACTGTTTTCCATGCCAATGGCCATATATTTGGCCATTGGCATGCTTTACATGTTATATACACCCTTTATTTGGAGCTGTTATGGCTCTGTTTTGCAGATTGCAGAAATGTACTCGGTTACTAACCAAGTACATTTTTTCAGATTACACTAGTCCTGCATGGCTGGCTGCCACCTTCCTGGATCACAAATTCACCTCATTTACATGTTTTTCACCTGCAAATGGATTAATTTGCATACAGGAGCTGTGTCTGTGCAGGAATAGTGCAGGAGCGCTGGTACACATCCTGGGAGCTTGTTCCTGGATCTCTCGGCAGCCATATTGCCTCCAGCAGATACTGCACTATTCCTGCAAGCTGTGCAGAACTTGTTGAATCCCGGGGTCTGTTTAAATATTTAGGGATTTACATTAAAGCAAATTGGAAAGATACTATACAAAAAAATTACACAATGTTAATAAACACTGTCAAGGATCGCTTAAACAAGTGGAACAAAATGTTCTTTACCATGGAGGAAATGTTAATCTTAGTTAAAATGATCATATTAGCTAAAAGTTTGTATATATTCCAAACTATAATAGCTTCTCCTTCCAAAAAAAATAATGAAGCAACTTAACTCTTTATTGGTTAAATTCCTCTGGTTTCCAAAAAAAAACAAGAATTAGTCACGCATGGCATTACAGAAATTGGGAAGAGGGCGGAAAAGCTTTTCCACACTTAGAGCTATATGCAGAATCAATTATTCTTAACATCATAGGTCAACGGCTAAATTATAAGTACACTTCTAATTGAAGAAATCTACATAAAACAATATTAATAGATAATAGTGGGGAAACAATAAACAAAAATATGTTTTCTGAAGCTGAAAAAGTTTATCTGGTCATAAAAAAGTTTTGCTATAAATAAAAAAGAAACTTTCTCTCCCTTTATTGACTACATAGCAAATAATTAAAAAAATGATAATGAACAAAGATTATAAGATGAGAGATTTTTTATTTGTAATGTTTCCTGTAGCATTTACAAATAAATGTTTGGACTTTTACAACATGGAAAAAATACAAGAAATGAAAAAAAAAAACAGATTAGTATTCTGGTATCAATTTCTTGACTCCAACTATATACAGGAGGCCACTTTCCTTATAGCAAGATACAATATAAATCAAAACAATTGGCTAAACATACAGACATTCAGAGAGTATATATTAAATGAATTGAAAATAATTCAAATAGTGAAATCCACATCTAGACCCAAAATTCTTTCACTTTTTTTGTGAGATTAATACAGTATACAATAATGATGGGTTTTCAGTGTCAAGATTATATAGGGCATTACGAGCAGACATACAAATCCCAGATGAATCTTTATGGAGCTATGCAGAAAAGGTTAATAAATTCAGGTTTTCAGAAAAGGAGAAAGCAATAATACTTAAATCAATTAGTAATACTGCACCATCTTCCTTTTGGAAAATGTACACATGGAAATTCATTCACAAATGTTTCTTTACTCATCATAAATTGGGACTGATGTCGGGAAATGAAATATCTGAATGCTGGAAATGTGAAGAAACAGTATGTGCAGATGGGGTGCATATGTTTATAGAATGTAAAACTGTAATCCCTTTTTGGCTGGAATTTAAATATTTTATAAAAACGTTGTGGTTGGATAAATGTGAACTCACTGTTACTGCTTAACGCTCTGATACCAGGGTACATTCCTGGTACACAAGTGTACCTTCTCTGGTACCTCCTTGCAATAGCAAGAAAAACTATTACCTCAAATTGGAAGAGTAAAAACATATATAATTTGTGGACTTTATATCACTGGCCAAAATTGTATGTAATAGAGAATTGTTGACTATAACTTCAAGAATGACACATAAACAACTGGCTTGGTTAAAACTTAACAAATTGTTAGATAAAATGTGAATGTACTGACAAAAGCATATCTGTTATGGACATTGTATATAGTTAGGTTTATTTCATTATTTAATAGTTTTGTTACATCTGTATTTATACAATTCAATAAAAATTATGTGGAAAAAAAAGAAAATAGCATATTCACAAAAAATGGTCTGCATAAAACTGTCATTGTTGTTCATGCTTATATGGTGGACTTCTTTATTAAATGAAATCAGTCCCATTCTCAAACTGTCTTTGAGGCCTAACAGTGACTCCATATGTCTTTGAACTACATAAAACTGCAAGTCATAGCTGTTTCTAGTAGAATGGCATGTGAGAACTACTGTGCCATCAGTTTGAATCTCTTCACCACCATAAGCAACTAGTTTTGCACACTTTGCTGAATCACGTTTCTCATAGCTTGTACTTTGGCAAACATGTGTGCTGATATAACATTGCACTTAGATCCAGTGTCTACTTTAACCTCTACAAGTTACAGGTTTCCCATTAATTTGCACACTACAAAATATTTTGCTCTTTGCCACCAACTGATAATCTTCTGTGTTAACTGTGTCATCTCAGCAATATTATCAAACACCAGTGGTCCAAGTCTATGAAATCCTTCTGTTATAACCACAAAATTTGTTTCAATATAAGCATAGGCTGGGTACTTGTAATTATATTCAAATGCACAACAATTTCTCTGAAATGATTTTGTTTTAACACTGCAAAAACTCCAAATATTCCAGAAACTTTGGATACTTTGAATAGCTTTAGTTAATGTGAAAAAGTAATACATTGTGAAGAAATGTGGCCATTTTATTCTTTTGGTACATTTTAAAGACTTCAGAAATTATTTCGAACATTTCTATAATTATTTCAAATACTTTAATCATAGTATCACTATTTCAGACATTTTGTATATCTTGGCAATTATTTCAAATGGTTTGAATGCCTCACCACACATTCTGTGACTGAAAAATAATTTAAACAAATTTAGGTTCCTTTGACTAACAGCTGACTTGGTGATTTCACTCCTGTATATTTTTCAGGTATGAATGCTATATATAGGTCTAAACAAAGAAGCCAGTGAAAATAACATACCCTTACTGTAGTATTTCTACTTGTTTTATGTTTGCTCATACATATCTGATCTCTTATCTCTTGATGTTGAATATCAAAGGCCTTTAGCCATGCCTGTAACATGTAACATGTACAATGCAAATCAACTGCAACAGCATTACTTAGTTGTTGCTAATGTATTAACTTACTATTGTTCTCTCTTCTTTAAATAGCAAAGATTACTTCCTTATCTCTTTACATGTTTTGTCTTCCAACCTTTAATTGATAATTGTTAGTAAAGGTTTTATTAGATTTGTAACTCCCCTCTATCTTGCTGTAACCTTTTTTAAACATAGTGTATGTATTTTATGTAGAGCTTTTCTCCTCAGGTATCCACTGAAGAGGGGCTTCCTGCCCAGTTGGACTATCCCAGTAAACAACTGCTAATAAATTAATACATAACTAGATAAATTGGTATATAGATAGATGGGTATGTAGACAGGTAGGTAGATGGATGGATGGATGGATGGATGGATGGATGGATGGATGGATGGACAGATAGTCAGATTTTGAATGAGACATCAAAAGACAGTTCCAAAACCACAATGGAGTTCTGGTACAATTAAAATTTTTAAGTTTGTGGTGAAGGAGTGGATGTAAATCGGAATCCACCCTCCTTTTCCCCATTTAGTACATGGGGGTCAGAGTGTCACATCAAAAGTGACCAAATATACTTACAAATTCAAGGAAGTATATAACAAGAAGATGGAATACAAACACAATACCAACTTTGGAAGACTTCTACAACCTACTGAAGGCTACAACATTATTGGAAATTAAAATTAAAGAACTAAGAATTTATCCAAAGCCATTTATCAACAACTCTTGGGGAAAAGTCATATCATTGATTGACACTATACAATAATTGATCAGACACTCTGATAATGGATTGGACATACTTATAAAGTAACTGTATACATTAAGAGCTGTTATAGTGTCAGGCTAATGTAAATAGTGTACATAGTTATTTAAGATGTTATGCATAAATACTATGGAATTCATTCAAATGTATTTGAAAAATAAAAACAATTTTTGAGAAACAAAGTGACCAAATCACCTAGAGTATATGTTCACACTGCTGATTGGCTAGTGTGGACTTTTAGTTAGTTGGTTGGAGTGAGTAGCACATGTTAGCTGCTCTGCCCAGTCCTAAATCATTCAAACTATCATATTTGTTGATGAATTCTTACAGGTAATATTTGACTAGAGGTGCTTAGCAACAGATACAAGACACAAAGAGAGATGAACATTGCTGCTGATATCAAATGGGGTGCCAGGTTTAGGGATATGAAAGGCAATGGCATGTTTCCACAGATGAGACAACACACAGGTGCTATGAGACAGATGCAAAATATAAATAAGATAACTGGAGACAAGATAGTTAATTAATCTTTCAGTGATGAGGACAACTCACTAGCTTTCCTTCCACATGTCCTGCTGATGATCATTGTGGCACAGACCAAGAAGGAAAGTGTGAATCTTCCATTAAACAGACACACATTCTAACTCATCTAGGGAATCTCCAAGCATATACAGACCAGTTGAGAAATGTAATCCCTCCAGCATATACTGGGGCTGCCCCTGGATACCCTCCAGGTGAGACCGATACAGAATAACAACAGCGGATATCCTTATACAATCTCCAGTCCTTCATAACTGCCTCTCCTTGACATAAAAACATCTATACCAAAGCTCAGTCATGTCACTGACTTCCTCTTCTTATACAAGAAATGTAGTACAGTAACCTTGACAGAAAAATCTTTCCAATCACTTATACCTAAGACTGTATGTTTTCAATCACTAAAACATCTTGTGACTAAAAGCGAGGATGGAGATACAGATGGATTAGTAAACTGATATTTTCCTTGCTAAAATTTGATCAATTAAAGTTTACCGACTACTGTTAACTGGAGTTGTAACATGTCAGAGTTCAAATGAATGTCTCTTGGAAGGACATCTGCTTTGTTCATTTTTAAATCATATTTGTATTCAATCAAATAATCTGAAAAAAAAATATGGTCATTTTCTGTTTGATCAAGCAATGTTTCAGTAGCATGCTGCTTTCTGCAAATGACATGCAACAGATTTCAGGTAGTATAAATCAGAAGAGGTAAAGGGTTGTCATTATGCCATACCACTATACATAAGGAAACTGTAAGAAGCATAATGACATTCAGGGCCAGTTATGTATATTATGATCTAGTGGACATAGTAAATTCTCTATAAAGCTAGGACTCATTAGAAGTAATTCTTACATAATACCATATAGGGATGTAACAATATAATCTTATCTACCATAAAACACACACTGATGCCAAGGTTTACATAATAGCATATAGTGATGTAACACAGCACAATCTGATGTACCACAAAACACACACTAATGCCAATGCTTATATAATACTGTATAGTGATGTAACATAGTAAACCCACACTGATACCAAGGCTTACATAATAGCATATATAACCGTTATATTATAACTGTGTAATTTGCCAGCAGCTTAGAAACAGTGTCAAACATCAAATTAAACTAGACAAACAACACTACTATTCTAATTTACAATGGAAATACAGAATTAATCCACTGGAACACAATAAATAACAAAGTTCATCCTGGCCAAACCATATCCCCCTCCCCCCAACTTACCTGATAACACAAAAAATATTGCAGAACAATTTAACATATTATTCACTGAAAGTGTATTAGCACTGATTAAGAACAGCAAGTCTCAAACAATGCCAACACCCAACAATCCAAGCAATGTTGTAGATACATTCTCATTTCTGACAGTCCCAAAACAAACTATTGCAAAACTATTAAAGAAGTTGAAACCCACTTCACAGGCAGCAGATAACTTGCCAGCAGAATATCTAAAATTAACAGCAGATGTTACTGCCTTCCTTGTGTCAATAGTTATAAACTGCACTGTAACAGAACAGCATGTCCCAGCTATTTGGAAAATTGTATATATTACACCATTATACAATTGAGGTAATTCAACAGAATTTACAAACTACCAGCCCATTGTTATACTTTCACCACTTTCTAAAATTCTGGAAAGATGTATCCACTTTCTTCTTAAACACCTTCTAAACAATAATCTCCTCTCATCATCACAGCATGGATTCTAACCACATCATAGCACTACTACAGCTCTTCTAAGTTTCACTAATACTATAAATAAATTCAGAGATGATGGCAAAATAGTGTATTCAGTCTTTTTGGACATGTCTAAAACATTCTATACAGTTTTTTCATACTGTTATTGTCCACACTGAAAAAATCTTAACATCAACCCTGATGATGTTAACTGTTTCAGTTATCTATCTAGTTGCTAGCAAGCGGTGAAATGGAAGCAAGCTATATCCCTACTCCTTCCTGTTACACAGCGCTTAATCCGAGGGCCTCTCATCTTCAGCATATTCATAAATGATCTTAATACTGGTTCCTGTCAAGCATCTATCATACAATACACAGATGATTCAATCCTGCAGCATCCACAATAACTCAACTTCTTACAGTCACACGAAAAGCCTTCTCTGATATTGAAACATGGCTAGCAAACTCACAACTCATTCTCAACCCTAATAAAACTAAACTTATGATCCTTCATCCATCTAAACCTCATAATAAGCTAGAACTAAACTTTTATTTTAAGCGCTTTTCATCTACGGTACTGACCAGGCTTCATCAGAAACACAGTACAATCTGATGTACCATGAAATTCCCACTAATGCCAATGCTTACATAATACTGTATAGTGATGTAACATAGTATAATCTGATCTACCCTAAAATTAAAATTCACACTGATGCCAAAGTTTACATAATAGCATTTAATAGTGTAACACAATATAATCTGATTTACCATGAAACTCTCACTGATGCCAAGGCTTACATAATAGCATATAGTGATGTAACAGAACACAATCTGATGTACCATGAAACTCACACTAATGCTAATGCTTATATAATATTGTATAGTGACGTGTGCAGCAGTAGCGTTGTCACCTCATAGCAAGAGGTACTCCCATTCGATCCTTGGCTGGAGCGCCTTCTGTGTCGAGTCTGCATGCCCTCCCCACGGTCGAGTGGCATTCAAAGACATGTGTGAATGGGCATGCCTTTGTTGAAGGTTGGGCATAGGGCTAGAAACTTGGCACCGTAAAATTCTGCTGCCAATCATTAGTGGACCGGAGTTCCGCTGTGGTGACCCCTAACCGTGAAAAGCCGAAAGAAGAAGAAGAAGAATTGATGTAACATAGTAAAGCTGATCTACTCTAAAACTCACACTGATGTCAAGGCTTACACAATTCCATATACTGATGTCACACAGTATATAATCTGATGTACCATGAAACACATACTGATATCAAGGCTTAAATAATATCATATAATGATGCTAAAACAGTATAAATTGGAGCACAATGAAAGACCCACACACCAGTGCTGTGGCCTATGTAATACACAGTGCTGTAAAAACAGAATAAATTGGTGCAATGTAAAGCACACACACATAGGGTTACCACCTGTCCCTCTTTGCATGGGACAGTCCCACTTTTCGGCACTTGTGTCCTGCAAAAAACCCTAAAAAATGGCAAATGTCCTGAGATTATAAGACAAAATATATTTCTTAAGTTTTCTTTAACAGTTGCATAAAACAGTTATCTTGTATCTGGAACACATAAATATTATATGAAATAACATAAGCAACTCAAATGCTACAAAAATAAGCTTATAGTTTGGCAAAAAAGTTCTGCCCTTTGCACTGGCCATGGGTATGTTTGTCCTGCAAAACCTCACATTTCTACTAACAATGTCCCACTTTGTGCATTTGAAAAGGTGTCAACCCTACACATACATGCACAGACATACACAACTACCTCAAACAAAACATACAGCATTCACACAAATGCACTCTTTTCTTCTAGTGTCATTGCATCTCCTCAATACATGACTCCTCAAAACAAAAATCCATAGCAAAACAGATTGCACTGAATGAGAATGAATACTCTGTAACTCATATTGCAGGTACTCAGGCTAAAAAATGCAAGCAAATATGCAAGCCCCCTACACCCACAAACTTTATTATTCTCACACCAGGGTCACTACATCATGTTCTTTCTTTTGGTGACTGCAAAATCAGAGGACCTACTAGGTAGACATGCATCAGTATCAGCATTTCACTTGCATGCACCTTGAGCAAAGGAAGGGCATGCTGTAGACAGGTCGTTATGTTCAAGCAGATGTCTTGTGAGCTCAGGTGATCTGGGAAATGGATTGAAACACCTTTCTTTGTACACCTTGTCATTTATATGTTCTGGTGCACATTTTTTTAAGCATTTCTAGAATACACACTTCACTTGCTCTCCACCCTACTATCCCCTTCAGTATTTCTCTTTTCATCTTAGTTACTTTTCCATAAATTATAAATAGGGTACTACCAAAGCAAAGAATGCTTTTCAACCATTTCTGGCTTTCTAAAGACAGTTTTTTTGTCACAGTTTCTGCACTTATGCTCTGCATGTTGACTTTCCATTATGCTCCTTCCGTCCCATTCATATAATTTTTTCACTTTCTTGATTACTTTATTTTTCCACATTGTCTTCCATCTCTATTTAGTATTCTGGACATTGGTTTTCACACCCTACTTTGCATGTCCCATGGACTGTTTTTGTTGTGCAGTTTCCTTCCTCACCTTTTTCTTGCTCCTGATACTGCATTCACATGTAATCTCACAAACAGGTTACATATGTGCCTACTCATTGCACTGCCTGCAGTGTGTTAGGGTGGCCTGTGTGATGTCCCATACTGTATTCTTCAAGTCAGATTGTTCCATGCATGTTCCTCTGTCTGCATTGGTCATATGAGGTAGCTCTGGTATGCACTGTGAGCCACATCAGTAGGTCTGCTGTGCTCACACTAGACTGCATGGTATCTCACATAGGAGTGTCTGATACTGATCTTGCAGTGGTGTGCAACTAATGGTGTCAGATGGACCATTGTCTTATTGAACATTTATTTATTTATGTATGTATGTATGTATGTATGTATTTATTTATTTATTTATTTATTTAAGATGTGTTGACCTGGAAAGTCCAACTAGGACAGAGCCTATTTTCAGCAGAGGCCCAGGGAGAAACACTCCAGACACATCTTTGGAATGTGGGAGGAAACTGGAGTTCCTGGAGGAAACCCATGAGAATGCATGGAGGGCAACGTTAACCGCTGCACCATCAAAACAACTTGTTTGAATTTCACCCACTCACCTGTATGACAACATCTGTGACCTGTCACCTGAGTAAAGCGAATCTGTGCTTGCTTTTATTCTGGTATCCAAAGACTTTTGCTGTACACATGCAAATGTTCCGTCTGCCATGTGCCTTCTGTGGCATCTACCTTCTCCTATGATATGTGTATGCTAATGTGTGTACACAGACACTCACGTGTCACACATAACTTGTTATTGTGTCACTTATAAACAGCTGTACAGCTATTGCACTAGTTCTTCATACAGTTTGCTGATCATTTAGAATGTTGTGTTCTATTATGCTATTCTGCATGCTGTCAGACTGTTTGCTTCAGCCATTTTTGTGCAGTAATTTCTATTCATTATGCTTTTCTACCATTCCTAGTATTTGCTGGTGTGATCTGCATGCCTCAGTGTAAATGATATTCTCCGTCCTTATCTTGGGTATTCTGCTTGAAACACAGCATGTATCAACATAATTTGTTAATTTAATTTTCAGATCAGTTTGATATTATGTAGGTACACCTCATTGTATTATTTTGATACGGTACTTTTGCTCGATATTATCTATCTTCTCACTGCCGCCATGTTTGATAACTCTGTGCTGTGCTAACCTTCATGACATGCTGTTTGCTTACAGCAAGTCATTACCTTGCATGTCACTTTCTTTAGTGAAATATAGCATATGTCATTAACAGTTTCTTACTTCTTGTTATAGCTGCGTGACTTGTTTATATCTCATACAGTTTTCTCAAACTAATATTTGCTATTGGCTCATGCCCTCTTCAGGGGTTGCCAGATTATGACTTAAACAGATTGTCATTCATTGAACCACTATTCATCAAATCATCTACTGTGGATGTTCTTCAAAAGAAACAGTACATGGAGGAGGAGAGGGGGACCACCAAAATTTAAATTCTTCTAGGACTCTTGCCATTTCATGCCCCGCCACCATAAATTTTTAAACAGATTTAGAGTTTGACACATCTCTGAGGTGAATATATGTAAAACACAAGTAGCACAGATGGAAAAAAAATCATGTGTTCAACAGGAAAGTAGTTTACATGCCACAAAAGGTCACCAACCACTGTGGGAAGAGTATCAGATATTTAGCATGAGAGAGTACATTACACTACAGTGCATTGTGATCTCAGCAGATCCACTGTACCTTTCAAGGCATATCAGGTGTAGTCCCTCTTGTTGACATATGCAATTGAGCTGGCCTGAAGATTTCAACATGTACTATATCATGGGACAGCACCCAGACCACTGTACTACAGCACAAGCACTGCACTAAAGAGGCAAGCATGTAATTCATTTAGGAGATAATGTGCTCATGCATGTCTGAGACAAGAAACTCCTGGGAAAGGGCACACACACACACACACACACACACACACACACACACACACACACACACACACACACACACACATTTCATGCACATACAAACACACATGCATGGGCATACATGGCCAGACATACGCACACACATACATGCCCAAATGCAGAAATATGTACACACAAACACATGCATGTATACACATGTATGTGCAGATGTATACATGCATAAATAAACACATGCACACATGCTGGTTGTGCTGTGCTTTCAGCAAATTTTGACTAGAATCTTACTGAGTATCCAAACATTTTGTGACAACTAAGCATCTGCTGTGGCAGTATGCCACTATCACAGTTGTTTCTCAAGAAACTAGAAGTGAACTAATACTGCTGAAAAGAGTCCATGGACATACTATAAATCCAATGCTTTTTGTTAAAAATTGTGTTCCCTTTAGTGTAATGAAATCCTTCTGGTCAGAGGTGATTTGTATCCTTCACTTTATGTGAAGGAACAGCACAGACCTGATTGCTTTCAAGTCTATCAGTCAGACATCCTTCACTGAGATCTGTCTCTAAATACCTTTTCTTTCTAGCAAGGTATGAAACTTTTAAGAGGAGATTATATTTCTGTATGCTAAGGAAAACACATGTATTTCTCAAGGAGCTCAACATGGAACTTAATTATTGATACTGCTATGAATCTCCGAGTACCTTCTTTGGGAGTGTCATCTCAAATGGAGATCACTATTTTTTACACATTAAGCTGTCACATATTCATTATATATGTCATTTTTAATGTATCATTTTAGCACAATTACAAAAACATACATTTCAAATCACACATCTGAAACAAAAAATGTAACATCAACACAAGCCAGTAACAAAGCAATTTATCTGTCACTCCTTAGTCTGCCTCAAATGAAATATATTTCTTTATGATCTCATTTTATTTTTTAGATTTGGAAAATGAAATGAAACTAGACCCAAGTAATATTATATAAATTATAATATGCCACTGTATTCATCCATTACTAAAGGAAACGTGTAATGAAACATAGGAAGTTATGTACAACCATTAAGAAAAGCAGTTGTATAGAATATGCAGTCCTGCTGTGTCTTTAAGTGTTTGCAAAGATTTAGTGGTTATGTGACTGTTAAAACTGTGTATTGTACAAAATAAAACCTGAGATATGAAGGCAAGGAAAAATATGTAGTAATGAAGCAGAGAGATTCAGAAAAAGGAATTAGCTGTGTTATGTATGTTCAATGGCCTGAGACTGGCTTTCATATCATCTTAGCAAAATATCACATTTAATAGCTTGTACTGTAACATGCTGTAATTCAACAATAAACAAACAACTCTTCTGTAAATTATATATGTTCAGCAACTTAGCTGGAATTGCGTCCATTTATTTTTTCCGTCATAAAAGAGAACAAAAAAGATGAAAAGAACAAATTGTTGCGTGCACTGTATAAGCAAGTGGGATAAATGGAACTGATCCATGGAAAGTCCTGTCGAACAATAAAAGCACAGTTTTTTTGAGATAGGTTGCTTTATCCTTAAAAGCAGGAACAGGCATGAAAGTACAGCAAACCTCTGGATACTTTTTTGGTCTTGTTGTCTTCTACACTGGAGCCACTGGAATAAAAGTAGCAGTAACTACACAATTTCAGCTCCTATCCCTTTTCCAAACTTTTCATTCAGACAGTAGGACCTGCAGCAGTGTGACAGGCTGTGAAATAGCCTCTACTGGTATCCATTTCCCACCATTTAACTGGCAACCAGTGTAGCAATGTCTTCAAATGACTATTTTACCTTCCCAAGTTTATACTGGTTTTACAACCTTTCCCTCTTAACATGTATTTTACATCCAATGTGTTAATCAGACATTGCATTTCCAAGTCTCTGTAACAGTAAACTGCATTTTTAAGTATATTTATTAAGGTAGCACACAGTAAAACAATAAACCAAAAGAACAAATTGTAAATACAATCACCATAAAAGTGTAGGAATAAATATATTTCAGGTATGAACTGACTCTATACACATTTAAGATTACCTTCTACAGATGAAAAAAACCATTTTCAGACCAGGAAGGTTTTAATGTAATGAGCTGAGTGAGTGACACAGCAGAAGGGAGCCCTGACTGTGTTCACATGATTCATGCTTGATCAGAGGCTCAGACACTTGACAAGTTGGCTAAAGGGGGGTGTAAGTGAATGGCTAATGTTTTCTTGCCCTTTTCAAGGGAGAGTGCTGCTGCATTCTGCTTTATATAAGGATGCCAGGTCCTACAGCATCAGTACGTTTCTATTCGGAGTGCAAGCACATCCAGTCTGGCTAGATACTGCAATTGAGTGGAAGTCTGTTTTAGCCTTGGATAAGGCAGGTCAGGCATTGCACAGTCAATCCTAGCCAACAGGAGGTTATTAGAAACATACATAAAAATCTAACCATTTCTGCATGATGGCCATAAACTCCTTGCTCTCATCTCTCTCTCTCTCTCTCTCTCTCTTGCCTGTTGTTCTATCATGCCATAATTTAGGTCAATTGAGGAATGGGGGGGTGTAATGGATGTTACAGGTGGAGAATAAAGGTCAAAAAATGATGCAGAAATACATTTTGATATTCTTATATCTGACGGGATAGAAACTCTGAGACCAAAGCAACAAAAGCAGAGGAGCAGCCACCCACTCCCCTTTGGACAATCCCCAGGAAATATAGTTTGGGGTGACAGAAGTTCAGAATGTGCATATTTAAGTACCTTTGAGCCAAGTGTATAAATATGCACTGAAACACATCTGCTTGTATAGTGTAAGCATTCCAACACTCTGAAACTGGTGAAGGTTCTCCTGCTGGTCACTCTCAGGATTCTGATGCTGGCACAGATGATGAGAATCATTCCCAGATGCCTGAACCTGAGCAAGACAAGACTATTCATCCAGGCCTAATAACTGACCATGTAGTCCCAATGATTATGGAAGCCTAAATACAGTAACTGATTATGGAAGCCTAAATAAAATAGTGAGGTGATTGTGATGTACATAAAGACCAGAGAGTCTCAAATGAGATACAGGCCATTAAAAAAAGGTTGACAGAACATAGTAAATGGGAAATGCCTTGAAAAGGATTAATAGACAGTGAAGGGTAGAAACAGAAAGCATCAGTGTAAAATGGAAGAATGTATTTTGTGGACTTATGGAGTGGACTATCAGGGGCGAGTCCTCACCAAAATCTCACTGGTGAAATTTTCAGCATCCATTGTACTTTATGAGATAGATTTCTCAGGGTAGGACTTATGCTAAAAAAAAATCACTTGGGGCAGGACTTCCAGCTATAAAACTTTTTTGACACTTTATTATTTCTTTATTTATTTATTTAGTGATTGATTACTTTTGTTTTCAAGGAAAGTCTGACTGGGCATAGGTCCCATTCTCACTGGATGCACTGGGAGAAAGACTCCGATGTACAAATGATAATAATAAGCACATTGACATTAATGTTTGAAAGGCACTGATATGCAATAGCCTTTAAAACATTTTTCAAAAGGTAGACAACAGCATCTCTAATTTGATAAAGTATATGGGTAGCCATATTATTGCCATTTTCAACAGAAAGCAATATTTATTACAAGAGGTATAGTTGTGAGAGAGCTATAGGTTCATATGTAAGTACTAGGCTAGATTCCCCTGAAGGGCATTTTAAGCCTAGCCAGTTCCCTATCAAATGTGAGAATTAAGCTCTGTACCTTATGTTTGTGTGGTAAGCACCTTAACCATTATACCAACTCCCAACCCCTCTACTTGATAAATAGAAGATATGGGTAGTTAATGGTGATTGAGCATAACAAAAAAAGGGGTGGTAACAGTGAGTTACAGTACAGTTAGCAGGAGGAGGATGTGAAGGGAGTTGAGCAGAGATGAGGCTGAGAAGGAGTGATATACTAATCTGATGTAAGTGAGTAAGACTAGCTGTAGTTTGAACAAGTTTAGCAATTAGTTGTGTTTACTTTTAGAGAGATGAAATTCCAGGTTTTTGACACTTGATGGGAGTAGAGGGAACAGCCTGAAAAGTGATTAGGATTTGATATGTAAAATAAAAAATGCAGATAAAATTGCTGATAAATAAAACTCAAACAAACTCAAAAAGTAAATTTACTGGCTCCACACCATAAGCTCCATACCTTTCGTAACAAAACAAGTCGACTCAAGTACATAAATACTTAATTTATTGAAATGTTAAGAGCTTTTGTCTCGCCACTAAATGGAGACTTCATCAGAATTGAAATACCACATACAAAAACCTCACTTTTATAATAAACCTAATTACACTGTATTTGATTAATTAATTAAATATTAATAAAATAAAGTAGATAGTAAAAAGTTTGAACAGTTTTGTCCACATCATTAAATGTACTAAAACATTTTATAACTTGAAAGGTGTGTAGTAAAAAATATTTATAAAGAAATATTTATAAAGAAGTATTTATAAAAAAATGTCTATAAAATTTTTTTTAAAAAGTTCTATGTTAATTCTAAGGCTTTCTTCTTTAACACAGGAGCCATGGAAATGCATTCATTAATACCTGGTGGCATATTTGAACATAATTTAATGAACCAAAAAAGTTCTCTTAACTCTAATCAGCAATATCCTTTTGAGCATCCTGATAAAATTATTTCTTTACCTGACAAAGGTACTACCAAGTGTGGAATGTGCAGGCAATGTCCCTACATATTAGAGTCCAATAATGTTATATTGAGGGAAAACAGGTATAAGGTTAATCTGATAAAAGGAAATTGTAACACCAAAGGATTAGTATACATTTCAGTTTGTCAGACCTGTGGCAGTTATTGCTTAGGCAAGACAGAAAGAAAGCTAAAAACAAGAATTGATGAACATCTCTACACAATATCAAGAGGTAATATCAATAATTCATTGTATAAACAGACTTTACACTGTCAAGATTTCACTAGATTTAAATTTGGGATCCTGGAACAAGTCCCATTAAATTCCAAAGGTGGGTGGTGGGAGCTCTGTTTAGAGTTAAGAGAACTTTTTTGGATCATTAAACTATGTTCAAATATGCCACCAGGTATTAATTAATGTATTTCCTTGGCTCCTGTGTTAAAGAGGAGAGCCTTAGAATTAACATAATTTTGTTACGAAAGGTATGGAGCTTATGGTGCGGATCCAGTATATTGCCTTTTTGAGTTTGTTTGAGGTCTTGATATGCATAGAAGGGCACAAGCTACTGGGTGGGTCTTATGGTTGTACAAGGTTGGCTAAAAATAGACAGTCATTTGGTTTGTTTATCAGATTGTGAAAAGTAGGGATCTGGGAGTGTGTGAGCCTGTGATGTAGTTTAAGCCACTGGAAGTCTCTGAGGGACAAACAACGGTGTGCCCTATAGGGGTGGTTGGTTGTAAATTGTATGACCTTGTTATAGCACTGCTCAAGTTTGTTTAGTTGAGTAAGTTATATGTTTGTCAGTATTGTTACTGAGTAGAGGAGATAATGTTGTAGGAGGGAGGTGGTAATATGACATCATGCACTGTTAGATACAGTTTTGCCCTAAAGAGAGTGCTTAACTATTGGTGTTTTTAACTGTATGTTGTATATTGAATGTGGAAGTCAAATTCTAGGCCTTCATCTATGTAAACTCCTAATAGTTTGGTATGCATGCCAAGTTCTATTTTGATATTGTAGGAACAGGTAATAGAGAAGGATGCTTTCTTTATTGGGAGGTGTACAGGAGTGAAGATAATTTGTTTTGTTTTGTTAGGGTTTACAAATAACTAGGAGGTAGTCAGACAGTTTTCTATAGGAAGTGAAGGATTCCTAAGACAGTTTTGGTAGGGAATCAAGGTTGTTTGCTATGCAGATGATGGCTACAAAGGTAGCATTCTTACTGGCCATATCAAGGTTATTAATAAAGATGTTGAACAGGATAGGTCCCAGTATGAATCCTTGTAGGGACCCCAACTACAAAAGGAAGAAAGGATGAGAAGTCAGTGGATTATTTCAAGAGAAGTAACTAGAAAACCAGGATAGAGAGGAATTGTCAAGGCCTAATTTGGAAATCTTTTGTAAGAGTATAGGAGGGGAGACAATGCCAAGAGCTTTGGATAGATCAAGAAAGAGAACAGATACAAAGAGAAATTTGCCATCATTTAATTTTGTGTTAGCAATATTAGTGAAGTTAAGGAGAGTGGTGGAGGTACTGTGGTGGAGGTGAAAGCCATGTTAAGAGGGACAGAGAGAGAGAGAGAGAGAGCAGAGTGCATTTATGTGATATAGTAAAGGGGTTGGGTCAGAATGCATTTATCAAGTATTTTGATAAGGAGAAAATATGGTGATGGGTCTATAATTAGTGAATTCAATAGAATGGCCCCCTTTGCTGATGGGAAGGATGTAACTTTATTTTCATAGTAAAAGTGTGCCAGACTCATTGATAGAGTGGCTTGTTAGAACTGAAACAGAGTAAGCTATGGCTTCTGCTGCCATTTTTAGTTATTCACCAGGTAGATTGTCTGACAATAGCAAGGTGGGTTTTAGTTTAAGTATTATTTTTTAATGATGACAAAGAGGACTGGCTGGAGAAAATGAGTATGGGAAGTTATTAGAGCTTGCAATGTGTTCATGAGATTGTTTGGCATAGAACTGTTAATTAAGGAAGAGACTGATTTAATAAAGTTAAAGTTAAATTCATTAGAAATGTCAGCTAACTTATTAGATTTGAGTGTAAGTGAAGGCTGTATTGAATGGCTAAAATTAGAAGCTGATTTATGAAAAACCTGAATCATTTTTGGTTTTGATAATTTTTATTTTGGAGATTAGTGTAATATTTTTTGTCTAATTTAGTATGGTATTTGGCTCTGTTTCTAAGCTCTCTGAATTTCTGATAGTTTGGCTGAGTTAAGTCTGTGGCCCAAGTTTTTTAAGCAGCATCTCTAAATTTCAGATGTTTTGTGCTTCTGGATAGCCAGAGGGCATGATTTGACTTTATTTTTTTTTATTCTAAGTAGGAGAAGATCATTTAGGATTTTTAGAAGTATATTATTGAAGTGAGATGCAGCATAATCAAGTGGAGATATTCCAGTTGTATTGTTTTAGGTATGACATGAATGTGTCTTTGTTGAAATTTGACAGGTTACAAGTCACACAAAAGGGCTGTTGTTTGTGGACTTTTGTTTGCTTTCTTATGGCAAACATGGGAAGATGGCCACTTGAAGAGTTTGCGAGGGTCCCGGAGTTATAGTATTGACCTGGCATAATAGTGAGTATATATATCCTATTGTGGAACTCTTATTATTTTTATTGTCGAAGCAGGTGAGAGTGGTGATCAGTTGTGTTAATTACTGGAGAAAAATAGTCAACAGTGAAACCATCTAATAATAGTTTTTCGTGGGGATATTGGATGCTGCCTAACAGAAGAGATCTTTGGCTGTGCTATGATTGTTTCCAGGTGGGATATCATCTCTTATAAGGTGCAAGGGTTTGTGCTGATTAGTTTGAGGGTAGATATGAGGATTTCAGTTTTGTCCAATGGGAGGCAGTCATTAGAGGCAATACGGAGAGCTGCAGAGTGTCTTCATAGTGTATTGCAACTCCACCAGCTCCCTTATATTGTCTGTCTACCATGAGTATGTTATAATCTGGTGAGAGTATCTCATTATATTTGTTTCATTTTTTTTAAGTCATGTCTCTGTTATTAATACAGTGTCAGGTGAGTGCAAGATAAGCCATGCATGGAATTCTAGTAGGTTGTTATAGATGCCTCTAATGATAATATGGATGGTTAGTAGAGGAGATTCTATTGTGTGCACAGTTTGTACCCTCATGCTCTGTGTTTTCTGTCAACTTCAATGGTGATGATGTCATATGTTTCCAAGATGCTACATCCAATATTTGAGTTTTAGTGTATCACTATTCCTCAGGCTATAGATGCATTCAAAGTAATACTAGTAAATACATTAGTTCAAGTCCAATTTAGTCCATTATTCATGACTTGCAAATTTTAAACAAGTAGTGACTAATGTGTTGGAACTTATATGTATGTAACAGCTAACATATGCATGTATATATTAATTTAAATCACTATCAGTATCTTGCATAAAGTGAATTTTGGGTTTGTATTATACTTTTACTTTGTAGTGCTGCTTATTTTGAAAACACGCTTTTCTTAATATTTCTTAGATGACTAAAGTTCTATATTTCTTTCTTCAACATGAATACAAATATACAATGTGAAAACCTTAATGTAATTTAAATGTATTTTGCAGTTATTACTGTATTTCATTTTGACACATTAATTTGTCAGTGTCTTTTATTTCATTGTTAATTTCATTTGTAATTTTGTTTCTTTATAGACAGTCGCACATGTGGCCAATATGTTCATCTGTTGATTTTGTTAAGTTTTGCTTGATTTCATCTTATTAATAGCCCAGTTAATGGTAACTGGCACAGGGCTTGGTCAAAAAAGTTTGGTGACTAGCCTACCTACCCAGTTATCAAATGCCAATAAAAATAGAATAAAAAAATAGTTGAATGTCTTGCTTGTTCAGTGTATATTTATTTGGTGCTTACTGTGCATAAATGTGTTATTTTTCTTTGTGTAACAAACCACTCTGCATAAATATACTGGATTTCTATTTGAAATTGTACAGATTTTTTTTAATTGAAAACTTCCAACAAATCCCAGTCTTCATTAAAATTTAGAAAAAAAATGCTTAAACAGTTTTATAATGCTTTCTGGTGCTGACTTACTACTGCTGTAAAATGTCCACTAATTCAGTAAATTATTTTTATCTTTCTGCACTGAAATACTGAACATTCATGGTATATTTCAAAAGACAATAAAGCTTATTATAAAATCTGCCAAGGATGTCATTTTTATATCACAACTTTAAGTCTCCATATAGATTATATGTCACCTGATTGTCAGTATGACATTTTCCTTGCACTTTCATAAAATGGACTATGTCCCTGACATTCTGTCATTGAACATAGCAAAGTCTGAGCAAAATTTAGTTCTTTATCTAAATTGCAGTAATTATGAAGCCCTCTTACTGACTATATTTATTCCCAAGATTTAGAAATGGATTTATAGCGAATTGCCAAACAATTAGCATTTGCAAAATACTACAGGGCGGTGTCTTGTATGACTTGAATGGTACACTTTTCTTAATTTCATTGATGTTAGGTTGTATAGATTAAAATGCACACTTTATTGAAAGGAGTAATGTTATGTGAATTATTTCATATTTAATGTCTTTTGCTGGCTTTTCAAACTGCAAAAATGCAAGCTACTTCTCAAGAATGGTATGAAATATTCCCGTTTCATGTTTCACATATGTGTATTGTATTGTATTGATGGTGACAATATGCTTTAACAGAATAATGCTGTTCAAATGCAATGTGCTATACAGTGGCTGTTTTAAGCTGAAGTCATTGTAGGCATACTCATTATGTGACATAGAATCAGGTTCCTTGTGTAAAAGGACTGCCTTAAACCTTTTTAAAGAAGCAGAGCCAAAGAGGAAAAGAAAAACTGAGATAGGACCAGACAGAGCCAAGCAAATTATTTGGGTGTATGGCAGACAAGATGTATTAATGAAATAAAAACATTAAATGCTTACAACACTGTTACATTCAAGAGTTAGGGCTCCATACACCCCCAGACAGACTTTTCTACAGCACAAAAAATGTATGATGCTACAAGCATTGCAGAAGTCCTACAAGTTGCATGTATTATCATCATCATGGTAGTGTTGTGGGAATCAAACAGAAGACAGAAATAGAAAAGTCATGAAAACAACAAAATAGAACAATTTCACAAACAAAATCTGCAACAAGAACTGTTTTTGGTTGCTACCCATCTCAGTACCTGTTTTATGCTGTTTGTTTTCATTGTTATCAAATGTTCACTATAATTCATTAATTCCTTTAATACATATTTCTTTAGAGAAATGCAGCAGTACAAATAAAACTGAAAAATGACATGAAAGGGGCAGAACTGCAGCTTTTACTGTTCACTGTAGCACTAAACTGTATGCAATTTGCCATATTTGCTTGATATTACAGCATTCACTGTTATATCTGTAATGTGGTTACCCATTTAATGTCCAGAGACTGTAACTCTTATCCAAAGAACAGCATGGAAGGGTTGTAGAGGACCTTAGCCCATGTAAAAATATTTTAAATCTATAACAGCAAGTTTTACAATTTGCTGTTTTTTTTTTAGAATCATATTTATACTCTTGAAGTGTTGGAACTTGCAGTGTTGAGTCTTGCACTTCAGATAATAAGCCTATCCAAACAGAAGCATACACACATGTACACACACACACACACACACACACACACACACACACACACACACACACACACACACACACACACGTGCTCACATGCACTTGAATCTCTCATACACAAACATGTCACACACTAGCTTTCATATAAATACTTTGGAGATACAAGTGTAGCATCTTTGCTGTTCCCAAATGATGGTGACCTCTTATAATCAAATGGCTGACTTCTTGCATGCAGTGGAGCAATTTACTGTTAAGTGTGAATCAGCTGTAATGAAAATGAAAAGAGTCATGTCTCTGTCCTGAATAATAGTAGCTTGCTCTCTCCAGGAGACTAAGTATCTTAAGATCGTTTTCACACTTGGTAAAGGGAATTGGGAGCTTGACCAAGTAGAATGATGCAATGTTGGTTAAACTCAAATGATGCATCTGCACATCTCTGTGGTGATGAGCCATGTCCTAAAACATACAGCATAGTCCTGAGTTAACTCATCAGTCTACATACTCAGTCCTCACCTCTGGCCATGACTATTGGGCATTAAAGGAAAGGATGAGATTACAGGTACCAGCAGCAGAAGTGAGGATCCTTCACAGAATAGCTGGTTACACTATCCATGACAAAACTAGGAGCTCAGCCATCCAGGAGAGTCTGGTTGTGCAACTTATACTCCTGTGTGTTAAGAAGAGTCATTTGACCTGGTCTGCACAGTTTTTGGAGATACTGCTGCTTGATTCCAATGGACAGCACTGCTAAGAGACTTTGGAGCACACCATGAACACACTGGATGGCTTATATCTTTCAGATTTTCTGGGAATATCTAAGAAACTCCCAGGAAGAGCTGGAGAATGCTGCAGGGCTAAAAAGTTTGGGTCTTCTCTGATCAGCTTGCTTCCTCCATGACTCTTAATACAATAACTCACTGGCAAAACCATATATTCCTGACTGAGTTATTTAATCATTCAGTACATGATATTTCAAACATCAAGCAAACCAGGCATTTACGTATTCTGTTTATCAAAGTGTCTGTGTTTTTATATTAGAAAAATACTTATCATTAACTTCAGTGGATATGTTATTTGCTATGTTCATAGTGAATGGGGCTTTATGTAGTTTGAGAATTTTTTTTTCTGAATGGAGTGTCTCTTGGGTTCAGAGGTGCATACTAGGCTAACTCCCTGAATGGCCATTTTAAGCCTAGCCAAAAGTCTGAGGTAGGAGTCAAACCTTGTACATTATGCCTTTGAGGTAAGGACCTTAACTATTATGCCAGATCTACCTTTATGAGTTGCATTCCCCTTTTATTCTAGGAAAAAATGTAATATTTATTTAGTGTCACTTTATTTTGATGTAATGTAATGCTGCAGTAATGTGTTATGTTGAGATTTATTAGTTTTCTAGTTTACTTATATTTAGATCATAAATATTTGTGCAATTTTCCAGTTTGGCCAGTTGTGGTTAGTATTTTATTTTATTCTATTATTTTAACCTATTTTCATTCACATAGGAAGGAATTTAATTTCTAAGGGTGGATTTACGTGGGACATATTCTTTTTTATATATTGTAGTGAATGGGGTCTCCCAGAATAAATCACAGACAAGGGATAGAGTATCCTCAAGATGCCAGTGCTTCTTTTTTTTTTTTAAAGCTTAATTGAATTATCACTTGTGACACAGGCAAATTTACATTTATACAAAAGTAATCAAACTCCATTAACAAATTAACATTAACAATAATAATAATAATAATACTAATAATAATAATAGAAGAGGTAATAAGACATCTGGGGACCTTTGACAATCATATTGCCAATGCAGTTAGGAAATCCTTCTATGTGGCCCATCTAATTACTAAAGGGTTTGCATCTATATATAAAGAGGTTATAGTGCCCCTCTGCTAGTCACTCATTAGACCCATCATAGAGTACAATGCCCCATTTGGGATGTACCTCACAAGACACTTCCAACAGTTGGAAAGACCACAAAAGTACCTCACCAAGAGGATTACTGGCCTCAAACATATGTCCTATGCAGCCCGACTGAAAAAAACTCTGGCTGTACTCAGTGGCATATCGCTTACTCAGAGGTGATCTCTGCCTGACTTACAAAGCCATGTCCAACTCAGAATTGATGGACATGCTCCACCTAAAGAAATCCAAGTCACTGCAAGTCACACGCTGTAGTGAGCTAAACCTCACCACAACAATAAATAGAACATGCTGGAGGGATAGATTCCTGTCACAGAGACTCCCCATGCTTTGGAACAAAATTCCAAATTACATCAGGAAGAGCCCCTCACTAACACTCTTCAAGAGAAACCTTGATGAGTGGATGGGTAACAGAAAATACACCCCTGGGATCACTTCATTGGCTCTGCTTGACAGAGGATCAGTTAATTAGTCAATGGGGCGGCGAATACCGACACACTCTGGCTAGGCTTATAAATGCCCTTGGGTAGATAGCCTAGTACCTGCCTATGAACCTATATTATACTTCACATATATTGCTATATATCATATAACCTAAGTAACATTACATAAATTATTCAATTCCTGCCCCCCCCCTTTTTAAACAAGAAACATCTTTATTAAACCATCACTTATGACATAAGCAATATTACATTTATATAAATGAAAACAAATCACACCAGCACAATTGTAGTTGCAAGAATTTTACATCACAAACCATACTGACAGACTCCCAGTTACAAACATTATACATCACTTATAATCAACCCAATCATTTTCAGTCAAACATTGCATAGCTCATTTAAATCCTGCCTTCTTTTAAACTTCATTCCTCAAATGAAAAAATAGCTGCAGAAAGTAGTTCAAACAGTACTCTCTCTTTCCAGCTTCAGTTGAAAGGACGGCTCTCCACTTATCTGGTTTTCCAAACCGTTTAATAAAATATAAATGAAGCGGATCCAAATGCTGGTACAAATGGTACAAATAAAAACAAATGATAAAATTAAGCGCTTTTCGTTTTCTACATATGAAAACTTCCTCAAACTGTTCTCTCCTAATGTTCCTCTATATATAACTTCTAGTTTCATCATATGGTTCTATCAATTAATGAAATTAACCCAATTAGTGATGCAAATAATGCACATAAAAACAAACAGGTATAAAATTCGCTGCTATGTAAAGTACGTTTAAAATAAAATACTGTTGACATATATTTTATATAGCATTTGCCTACACATCTATACTTGCGTATCTCTAAAATACATATATGCTAACCTATTCAAATCTTATTTGATTTCCTACATATGTTACTTGAAAATGGTGCGGTCTAAAAACAGTTATTTAGTAACATTTGCTTAGCGTGTTACTTTGTTATTCTTATGTACCTTTTAAAGTGGTACGTACACTCACTCTACAACTGAGAGAGTTTAACTAAATGGTCAAATAACAACAAATGAATATATGAAATTAAGTCAACTACATTACTTAGATACAGCTTATACATTAATTTCATTAATTGATAGAACCATGTGATGAAACTAGAAGTTATATATAGAGGAACATTAGGAGAGAACAGTTTGTCTGAGGAAGTTTTCATATGTAGAAAACAAAAAGCACTTAATTTTATCACTTGTTTTTATTTGTACCATTTGTACCAGCATTTGGATCCGCTTCATTTATATTTTATTAAACGGTTTGGAAAAGCAGATAAGTGGAGAGCTGTCATTTCAACTGAAGCGGGACGGAGAGGGTACTGTTTGGACTACTTTCTGCAGATATTTTTTCGTTTGTGCAGTTTGAAATTTTCTTTCTGGTGAAACTTCATTCCTCCCCTGAATGTATTGTTCCCACAATTCCCGTTTTTTTTCTATGTAGTTTTCGTACCCTTTTCTAAAGATCTCAATTCCAGTTGTTTTATCTCAGTTACAATATTCACTACTCGTAATATAGTTGGTTTAGATTTTGATTTCCATTTTCTAGTCATTGCTTTGTTTCTGTTCTGGAAAGACTGCCCAAAGCATGTCACCATGACAGAAATGCTATCTTTGAATGAATAACATGAGCTATAATTGACATTCTAAGCCTACCACAGAGTCAGTCATGTAGTTCAGAGCTGACAGCAGGATATCACACACACACACATATATATATATATATATATATATATATATATATATATATAGATAGATAGATATATATATATATGCTACCTGTGGCACCATATGACTGTCAGCTGCAGGCATTCAGGATAATCTCCATCAGGCCAATAATACTGCAGCTGAGAAGCACCAGGTTTTAGGTTATGTATATAATAATGTTTGAAAAATGACAATAGCTGATTTTGACTTTGTATATCATTTGCTGAGTATAAAGGAGGATAACAGAGTAATATACTTAAGTCAGGCATTAGTGCTACTGTTGACTTGGACTTCTTCAAAAATAAGTTCTGAAGAAAATTCCTCCTGTATACCTTCTTCAGTACTGTAGACAAAGGTATATTCCACATGTACTGTGGACAGTGCTAAGCAAACATACAGGTGGGGTTATCAGCAATGCTATTTTCCTGTTTGACTACTAGACTCTCCATGGAATACATCTGGCTTTGCTATTGAGGGTAACGTGCTAACTCATATTGCATATCAGTTTGAATATGTAATTACTAGTTAATACTGACACATTGATTACATAAATAAATACAAGAAAACCTCAGGGGAAGGTATTCCCTCACAAAATGAAAGCCTGCATTCTTATTTTGTATTTGGAAAAAAAAAAATCAAAGAAAAACACCACAATACTTGTTTTACATGAGATGCTTTGTCCCCTGGCCCACAACACCCATGAGGGGGGATTTTCCCTCACGCCCCCTAACGTATATATATTAATTTCATATCAAGGGAAATATCATGGAAAGAAGAAAAGTTATGATTTACTTCATCATATTTAGATAAAGAGGCTTTTGATAGCTTGTGACATCTAAAATAACTCTTATGTTGTACATTTGACAAAATACAATACATCCACCAAGTTATACATATGGCAAAGTTCATTGTAGCATGGGTTTAAAACTGTTAGGGACATGCTGCACAGTTGGAACCACCCTTGAGGAGTTGCATGATTCTTCATTTGCATGCTCACCAGGAGGTACTGAAATTATTGTTGAAGCCCTCTTTTAGAACTGATATTGTTTACATGATCCTACAAAGCTTGGGTTACCAAGTAACCACAAGCATAAGAAGTTATGGAATCCAGGCCTAAATTATATATATTCATAGGTTCATAGATTCATAGGTTCATACTAGGCTATCTGCCCTGGGGCCATTTTAAGCCTAGCCCGATTCTGTATGGCTTACGCCACCCCTTGATTTGAGTATACTGTGCCCTTTCTAAGGTTTAGTTTACTGTGCCTCTATCTAATAGTGACACGGGAGTAATCCCTGGGACAAACCTACGATCCCCCATCCACTTATTGAGATTCTTCTTGAAGAGATTCAGTGAGGTGCTCTGCCTCACATGAACTGGAATTCTATTCCAGAGCGAAGGGAGCCTCTGGGTTATGAACCTGTCCCTCCAGCAAGTTCTATTTATTTCTGTGCTGAGGTTCAAGTCCCTCAAGCATGTGGCTCTAAGGGATTTAGATTTACTGAGGTGGAGCATGTCCATTAATTCTGGATTTGACATAGCTTTGTATGTCAGGCATAGATATGCCTCGAAGAAGGCGGTATGCAACTGAGTAGAGCTGGAGTTTTTTTAAACAAGCAGCATATGGCATCTGTTTGAGACCCTTGATCCTCTTGGTGAGATACTTTTGGGGTCTTTCTAATTGCTGCAGGTGTCGGGTAAGGTACATCCCAAAAGGGGCATTGTATTCTATGATGGGCGTGATGAGGGATGAATAAATGGGCACGATTGCCTCTCTTGATCTAGATGTGAAACCCTTCGTGATGAGGTGGGCTATGTAGAAGGTCTTTCTAACCACTTTGGCAATGTGGTTTTCAAAGGAGAGATTGCTATCAACTTGGGTCCCCAGGTCCCTAATAACTTTCTCTGTACTTAATGGGTTTCCACCTATGTGGTAATTTGCGGACACATTGTTTTTGCCAAAGGGTATGACTATACATTTTTTGGCATTTAGCTTTAAACCATGGCACTGGCACCAGTTATCTGTCTCTGTGAGACCTTTTTGAAGGATGTTTGTGTCAGCTGGAGAGTTGATTATGGCGCCCAGTTTGCAGTTGTCTGCGAACTTGGTGAGCCATAGTCCTCCCACAATTGCCTGTACCTCGGAAAAGTATATACCGAACAAGAGTGGTCCCAGGACAGAACCCTGTGGGACGCCACTTGTGACTGGTTTTGAGTCTGACATGGCTCCAGCAACTCTCACTCTGTGGGTTCTGTCTTTGAGCCAGTTTGCGACCCATCTTGTGACATAGGGGTTTATATTTAAGCTGGATAGCTTATCTATGATGCCCGAGTGGGGTATTGTGTCAAATGCCTTTGCAAGGTCCAGATAGGCTGTGTGGACTACCTTCCCTTCATCTATGGCTTTGGTGACTGTTTCAAAGAAGTCAACCAGGTTCAAAAGGCAGGATCTGCCCTTGACAAAGCTGAACTGGGTGGGATCTAGTGTCTGTAGGTCCCCAATGTCTTTGTTTATGAGCTCCATGATGATCCTCTCCATAGCCTTGCAGACTAAGCTAGTCAGGCTTATGGGGCGATAGTTTCCAGGGTCCGTAGAGGCTCCACCTTTGTGGAGTGGGACCACTGTTGCTGTACGCCATTCTGTGGGCACATATCCTGTAGTGAGGCTGAGATTGTATAGCTGTTTTATTTGAGGGATTAGTTCCTCTTGTAGTTCATGTAGGATGCAACCTGGGAGGCCATCAGGTCCCATGGAAGCAGTGTTTTTTGCTTTGGAGAGGGCAGCCTTCACCTGAGCATCTGAGATGTTTGGGAGGCAGCCCGCTGCCAGGATAGATACTTGCTCTTTTGGGGGGGATGGGGTGGAGAAGTTTGCACTGAACCTGTCTGCCAGGATAGTGGCGATGTCTGTGGGTTCAGTGTATTTTTTGTCATTTAGAATCAACTCAGAACAAGTCTGGGAGTTGCATCCCAGGTTTCTAACATAACTGAAAAAGGCCTTATGATTGTCTTTGGTGTCCTGTGCAATTTTTCTCTCGAAGCTGGCCTTGGAGGATTTTATGAGGATCGTAATTTTTGCTAGTACTGATCAGAGGTGCCTTCCTATTAGGGATTTTGCTCTATCATGTAGTAGCTTCCTCCTTCTGTTGTACAGTTTATTTATGGCAGGGGTCCACCAGACTGGACGCCTGCCTTTGGATGATTGGGTCTTGGTTTTGTTTGGGATAGCATGATCCATGCATTCCTGGAGATGTCCGTAAAATGCATTTATATAGGATTCTGCAGTTTGGGCTGTAGTTTCCACTGGCCCTGGGGCCTTGAAGGATTCCACTTCAGTTTTAAGAAGTGAGAAGTTCGCTTTTGAGAAGTTTTTCACTGTGGTTTTCTGGGCTGGGGGTGGGGTCGGGATGTGGACATCCAGTGAAATTAATTTATGGTCTGATCTTACCAATGAGGGATATACTTCTGGTGTGGAGCATAGAGTCCCCATGTTGGTAATGATCAGGTCTAGTATGTTATCTCCTCTTGTGGGAGTGGTGACTAGTTGTTCCATAGCATTTGAGTTTATAATTTCCAGGAATCTTTGGGCCAAGGTGCTGGGGCTTGAGTAGTGCTCCCAGTCAATGTTTGGGTAGTTGAAGTCACCCAATATAATGGTGTTTGGAGAGATCTTCATGTTCTCCAATGTTTTCAGGAAGGCGGAATGGGATTCCTGACTTTGAGAGGGTGGTCTGTAGGATGCTATAAACTGAAAAGCAGTCTTGCCCACTGTTAGTTGCACATGGATGGTCTCCGATACTTCGTGCAATGCCACTAACCTGGAGGTGTGGATATCCTTGATAAATATGGAAAATCCCCCTCCTTTTGTGGTTCAGTCTGGGTTTTGGGGCCAAAAAGCATGATACGAGGTATAGCCTGGTAGTGCTGGGGTGCTCTCTGGAGCCTTGAACCAGGTTTCTGTCACTGCACAGATATCGATGTTCTCCATATTGAGGAGAGCTTTGAGTGCGTGCATCTTGAAGTTAAGACTTCTGGCATTTAGCAGCATTACCCTTAGTTTCTTGTTCCTTGTGCTGTCTATGGGGGTGGATTTGACTTTTGAGCCTTGCCTAAAAAAGGCACTATGGGGGTGGCAAGAGCCTTTGCCAATATCCGAAAGCCCAGGGGTGACAGGTGCAAGCCGTCCCTAGTGAAGCAACGTGGCTTGTCAAGCATGTCATCCCAGGCTGACAGACACTGGATCCCCTTTGAATGACACCAAAATTTTAATCAATTGTTAAAATCGATCATTTTGTCTTTGTACTGTGGCATCATTCTAGGTGAGGGTAAGATGCTGCTCAAGGTCAGGGTCATACCAGCCTGGGCTACATGATCAGAGAGCTCCTCTATGTCTCTTTTCATGTAGTCCAGGGAGGTACGTCTCAGGTCATTCACACCAGCATGTACAATGACTGAGTCATATTTGTATTTGCTTTGGAGTGACCTGAGTGCTTGCATTATGTGTCGGATCCTAGCACCCGACAGGCAGCTCACCATGACCTTCTCTTTATTCAGCCTGGTGAGCGGGACGTCAGTGTGTCTGACAATAGAGTCACCTATAACAAGAGTATCAGGTGTGTTTTTCAGCCTTAAGGGCCGTGGCTGCTTGGCACACTGACTTTGTGGGTTATGTGTTGTGTGTGTTTTGTTTTGAGGTAGCGTTTGCTTGGATGTCTGCTTTGGAGGTCTCTGTTGCTTAGGTAGATTTTTATTTAGAGCCTCCGAGTATGTTTTTGTGTATTTATGTGTTTGGTTCGCAGATGTGGTGGGACTATGTGATACTGGAATTGTGTTGTGTGAGGTTACCTTCTCCTCCTGACTGGTTACACCAGTTTTGAGATGAGAGAGCTCAGCCTCCAGTTTAGCTAAATAGTTGCATCTCTCACATATATTTGAACCTGTTTGGAGGAGGAGAGGGTTGTCCGTGTACATGAGACAGTTGTAACATTGCCTCAAAATTCCCAGATTCACCAGCTGGACTGGAGAGGAAACCATTGACTGACCTTTGGACATGCTAGAGTAACAGGGAAACTGAATTTAAGACGGACCAATAGAGGACAGGGTAATCGTAGATAGTATAAGAGTAAGTAGTGCTTATGGTTTAATAGTGCTAACTTGTAGGATTACTTAATTGGAGCAGTGAAGGGCCTTAGAATGAGAATATGGTGTTTAAATTGAGAGATAGAGCAGTTCTAAGGGAAAAAGTGAAGAGCAGACTTTGTGGAGCCAGAAATAGTTTAAATCCAATTAGGCGGCGCTGCCCATTGCTGCGCTATGCTCAGAAACGCGCAAAACCACGCAAAAGAGGGTTTTAAGAGAGGAAGATGAAGGAGTTTTGGAACTGACCCAAAATGGCCAATAAAACTACAGTTTCAAGTCTGTAGATGTTAAATTATCAGAGTCTATCTTTTGTGTTTGCAGCATGTATACTTACTTTAATTTTAAGAGAAAGGTAAAAATATGGAGGATTTAGGAAATTTTAGGAGCTCTAATTTCATGCCAGTGATGTAAGTAAATTGTTGATAATGTGCAAAGAGCATAGATAAATGCTGATTATATGCCAAAACAGCACATAAGTGATTTATTTACTTGGGATTCCACATGCTTCCACTACATAACTTTGAAAATACAAATCACATGGCTAAGTATTGATGAATTGTACAACACAAGATGCTGAAGAGCTAAACTTCAAGTGCTTTCTGAAGGAGGGGAGTGACCCCCCCCCCAATTACATATACCAAATACACAGTAACACCAACTCAAGGAAGGGAGAAATCTTCCAAAAAGAGCATCGCCGCTGGTGTACATTTAGAAATCTCACAGACAATGATTTCCAATGGAAAACAGCATTATGCATTCTGTTTCGCTGTGTCTTTCTGATTTGAACGATTGATGCTCTAGAAATCACACTTTGACTACCTGTAGAATAGTTGTACCAGACGTGTCATCACATCCACTATTTCAAGTCAGCTCTTACAGTAGATTTAAAATGCACTGGGATCTGTTTGTGTAATACTTGGAATGTACTGGAAGTTTAGGGAACAAGTATTGCAATGAGTGGTAAAAAGCAAATCATGAACTGAGTTCCTTAAACCTGCTGTGCAAGACATATCATGCATACACAAAACATACCTACTCTCACATACTCCATGTATGTGATTCTTTGTAAGCTGAAGTAGTGTTGCCAGATAACAGCAATAGGTTATTTTAGTTGACAACAATTCTATGCATTGTGGCAGTATTGCAGCCTGTATGTTTCTTTATGAATGGAGTGTTTTATGAGGGACTTTGTACTCTTATTTCTGAGGTCAAGTTTTCTTCTTTGTACTGTCATTATGTCTGGCTTTTTTAGTTAATTTATTTTTAAATAGATTAGAGAGTTAGAACTGGTTCCATTTTGCTGTTAATGCCAGAAATTGTGGTAAGAGAAAAATGGATGTCAGTGAGATTTGGAAAGTTATTATATGAAAAGGATCTGTGATTGAATGTGAGGGCTAGGTGGCCTGTATTAATATTCTCCCATGTATGGAACACAGAATGCATCTGAAGTTCAGGTAAATGAAATCTGGATAGTTGTCTCTCTTGTTAATCTCTGTCATGCTTTATCAGTATATATGACATATCAATAAGATTGCAAATGGCAGATTTGCTATTTATTTTGAAACTGTGGCTGGAACCTCATATAAATAATTTCAGTAAAAGTTTTGAAACTGTGCTATAGATAACTTTAAGAGGAAGCTCCCTAGTAACTTAAGAAAGCAAGAAGCCTAGAGTGATCCTAAGAATTTTGACAGGGGGCGTGGCTAGCATGGCCATGGTGCAGCAGCAGATTTCACAAGCTCCACTAAGGAAAATATATCCTCACTGGAAATTTGTTTCATATCAAGAAAAAGTGGAATTATTTTTGCAGAATTTGATAGTATTCAACATTCTCTTCAGGAATATCTACATATAAATTGAAATTGGTTATAATTTCCAGTCAAAACCTTCATCTGAACAAATACTTCACTTCTGGGAGATTTTCAAGATGAGTTATACTAAGGCAAACAACCAGGATTCCAGTATAAAAAAGGAACTACAGACTTTGATAACAACTATTCAAGACCTCACAACTAAGACTGATATAATTGACTGTAAAATAGACAACTTTAAAGAAAAAGCTACCAAGCAGATGGATATGCTTCATGAGGATTTAAAACAGCAAAAAATTCAAATTACTACTAGTATTGAGGAATCATTAACAGACTTTGAAGGAAGATTGCTAGAAAATGAAAACAACATAGAACTTTTGCTTAAACAAAATACTTCATTACAACATAAACTGGATGATCTAGAGAACAGATCACGCCGGAATAATATAAGGATTTTTGGTCTTCAGGAAAATATAGAAGGAAGCAATGTCAGGTTTCCTTAACTCATGGCTGCCAAAATTTCTAGATTTACCAGAGGCTTTATCTTTTGGTATAGAGAGAGCACATCGGTCTCTTACATCAGGAAACAGTACCAAAAGGAAACAACCTAGATCTGTCATAGTAAAATTCCTATCATCTTCAGATAAAGACTTAATTCTAAAAACAGCCTGGTCAAAATCACCTTTAAAATACAATGACGCTTATCGTTCGCTTCGATAATAACTATTCAACAATGGTAATTACCAAATGAAAGTTTTTTTTTACCTCTAAAGAACTGAAAAAGGTACAGATTAAGACTCACCTCTTGTTTCCAGGAAGGCTGAAGTTTTTTCTTCCTGATGGACCTTCATTGTTTGAGGATCTTGATTCTGCTGTGACATATGTTAAAAACAACAAATTACTGGAAAAAATAGAAGAGATGGAGTGAGTTAACCCCTCTCTTAAAAGAATGGCTCCTAAAACTACATGGAAATCTGCTGAAAAACAAAAGAGACTAAAGAATAAATGAGAAATGCAGACTATTTATAAAACAAAATATTATTGTGGACTATGATTTTATTAAGAAGTCTGTTTTGATATGTTATAAATGCAATGAAAGATTTACATTGCTTTTCATATGTTGCATATATATAATGTTTCATTCATAACTTAATTTGGTATAAAATAACATACTTAATATACCATCAATATATTTATAATTAACACTTTAAGTATTCATTTTATATAAGTAAGCATACCATATAAAATACATTACCTCAGTTTCTGCTTCATAGTATAAGATACTACTTAGCTGTATATTACACTTTAATTTCACACAGCTATAGTATATACAGTTATAAATATTTAATATTCTATGTAATATAAAATGAAGGGATACATTGGAAAATATAAAGTAAGGAGGGATGGAGGGGAGGGAAAGAAAAAAAGAAAAGTTTTTTTTTTATATACATATAATTTCTTGTATATATAGCATAGTATACATAAGTTTCTCTAAACTCAAAGTAATAAAAATGCATAACATACTCAAAGCCTTCTTCTCTCTTCTAATTGCACTTTAAGTCATAGAGAATAACATATTCATATAACAGTTTCCTTCTCACTTCTAATCATACAGTACTGGTCATCAGTGAGCATAAACTGTGTTACACCCTCAGAGTAGAACAAGAATTCACAATGTAATTATTAAATATGTACATGATATACATTTGTTCAGGATAGGTAAATGTTATGAAGGTACTGCGGTATCTGTGGGTTTAAATGCCAGTGCATACAGTAGCTCTGAAAAGCTGGGAGATGTTATATGTGTTTCTATTACAAGGCTTATATATATATATATATATATATATATATATATATATATATATATATATTAATCTAAACTCTAGGGAATATATATAGCTAAAAATAAACATAATGCTTTTAAATGACAAAATAGAGCAGTAGGAACAGTTACATTACTTTCATGCTTTGTTTGAAAACCTTTTTTTTTATGACAGTTTTGCAGTTTCTAGTATGAGAAACAGATATATGCTGATTCACATCTATAAAATGTTTTTTTTTACTGCATATCATTGCTGGAGCCTTCCTGTGTCCTGACAGAGTGCTCTTCAAACTATCTTTAGATATACAGAGCACTTCAAAGTTGTGTACTGGTAATTGTTGTTTGACTAATTTTATATCATTGCTGGCTGACTTCAGAGTTGTGCACTGTTATTTTTGCTTCACTGTATAGTTTTTCAGATCTCTGCTGAAGGTGTTTTTCCCCCCTCCCCCTATTTCTCTGTGTCTTAAGTTGGTATAACTGGTTTTACATATTGTGTGTTATCTGACCATCTCAAGGATTACTTGCATAAAATTAGACCCTCTTAGTAAAAAAGTCTGCATATCATTGCTGGCTGACTTCAGAGTTGTGCACTGTTATTTTTGCTTCACTGTATAGTTTGTCAGATCTCTGCTGAATGTGTTGGTTTTCCCATACCCACCCTCCCTATTCCTGTGTTGTTGTTTAAATTTGGAGGCTTTTGCAGTTGCCCACCCCCACTGTAGATTTGATCTAGGACACTCCCCCCAGTCCCAACTCTTTACCTCTTTCTACCTAATAGACTCCTTCTGCACTTGTTTTTAGTAATTTTTAATTTAATTGCATTTTTTAAACTGTTTGGTCTAACATTGCTACATACTCAAGTGTGTTAGCTTGCACTGCATTTGAATTGTTTTGACTGCTGTTTTAGTTACTTTTCTGTATATATATATATATATATATATATATATATATATATATATATATATATATATATATATATATATATATATATATATATATATATATATACACACACACACACACACACCTTTCCTGTAACTAGTATAGTCCAGATTCAGATTTGCTGTATCCAGAACTGTATGTAAGCTTCTGCCCCCCCCCCCAAGCTTTCTGTGTTGGAGGGAAGCCTTCTAGCTGATCAGTGGGAGTGATAAGCACTAGGTAACCTATCTACTGCATAAGGAGTGGTTCTGGCCCAGAAATTGTAGTTATTGGCCGTTTGGGCAGTTTTTCCATGTCTCTCAACTCTCTGATTTAAAAGCCCACATTTGCACTTGTTTCCTCCCTTTCCTGTAACTAGTTTAGTCCAGATACAAATTCTTAGTTTTAGCACTTGAATTTGCTTATTCGTGATCAGCACTTGTTCAGAACTTGTAAGCACTAAATAACCTACTAATTACTACAGCACTCAACCTTCCTCATTACCTAGAGGAAAACAGTTTTGGTACTTACTTTCCTCACTTGCTTAGAGAAAAACAGCTCTTGTACTCACTTTCCTCATTTATCTAGAGGAAAATAGTTTTTTATTCAGGCATGTCCAAGGTTCAGCTCCCAGTGTTCTCTCCTGTCTATCTGATGAATTTGGGCATCTTGGGGCAATGTAGAAATTGCCTCATGTACACAGACAACCCTCTCCTCCTACCACCCAACACTACAACCTTTGAGAGATGAACTTATCTAGCCAAACTGGAGGTAAAGCCCTCTCCAATCAAGACTGAACTTGACAGTCAAGAGGAGGAGGTAAACACTTGCACCACACCACACTCATTACATAGTCTCACTAAATCTACACCACAAAAATCCACACATAGAAACACAAAAACATTTGTGGAGGCTCTCAATAATAATCTGCTCAAGCAACAGAGACCTCCAAAGTAGAAATGCCAACAACCTCCACCCCCCAACACAACCCAAATGACACATAGCCCGCAGACTCAGTGTGCCACTCAACCACAGTCAATAAGGCAAAACAACGTACCCAACACACGAGTCATAGGTGACTCTATAGTCAGGCACACTGATTCCCCACTCACCAGGCTAAACAAGGAGAAGGTTACTGTCAGCTGCCAGGATCCAACACATAACCCACGCACTCAGGTCTCTCCACAAGTACAAATATGACTCTGTCATTGTCCACGTTGGTGTGAATGATCTGAGATGTACCTCCCTGGACTACATGAAAAGAGACATGGAAGAGCTCTCCGATCTTGTAGCCCAGGCAGGTATGACCCTAGCCCTGAGTAGAATTCTGCCATCACCCAGAATGATGCCACAGTACAAGACAAAATGATTGACTTCAACAATTGGCTAAGCTTCTGGTGCCATTCTAAAGGGATCCAGTATCTGTCTGCCTGGGATGACATGGTCGACAGACCATGATGCTTTGCCAGAGATGGCCTGCATCTGTCACCCCTGGGATTCCAGATACTGGCTAAGGTTCTTGCCGCCCCATATAGTGCCTTTTTTAGGCAAAGTTCAAATGACAAATTCACCACCATAACAGGAACAGGCAAGCAAAAACTGAGGGTGATGCTACTCAATGCTAGAAGTTTAAATCTCAAAATGCACTCACTCGAGGCACTCCTTAAAATGGGGAACATCGATATCTGTGCAGTGACTGAGACCTGGTTCAAGACTCCAGAGAGCACACCTGCACTACCAGACTATAACTCATACCCCACTTTTCGGCCATGTAACCTGGACCATAACACCAAAGGCGGAGGTGTGTCCATATTCATTAAGGCTATCCACACCTCCAGGCTAGTTGCTCAGCATAATACAGCTGAGGTTATCCAAGTGCAACTAACTCTGGGCAAAACTGCAATCCAAATTGTAGCTTGCTACAGATCACCCACCATGCCCCAGGATTCCCACTCCTCTTTTCTTGATGTACTGGAAAATATTAGAGTTCAACCAAACACCCTAATAATGGGCAATTTCAACTACCCCCCCCCCCATTAACTGGGAAAACTACTCATGTAACAACTCCTTCACTCAATGCTTTCTGGAATTCATAAACTCCAATGCCCTGGATCAACTTATCCACACCCCCACCAGGGGCAACAATATCCTAGATCTAGTCATTACCAACATGAGTGACCGGTGTTCCACACCTAAAGTCAACACCTCATTGGTCCGATCTGACCATAAGCTAATTACCCTAGATATCCATATCCTGCCACCATCCCCCATTAAGGAAACCATGGTAAAAAATTTCTCCAAAGCCAACTTCATACTTCTTAAGACAGAAGTGGTGAACTTGATGACACCCATGCAGATGGACAATACAGATACAACTACTGAATCTTACACAATTGCACTTTATAAGCACTTACATGAGTGCATGGATTGTGCTATCCCAAACAGAACCAAGATGCTATCCTCCAAAAAAAGGAAGCCAATCTGGTGGTCCCCCTGCCATAAACAAATTGTACAACAGAAGGAAGAAACTGTTGTAAAAGAGAGTAAAATCCCACGAGTGGAGGAACTCCCTGGTCAGCCTCAGTAAGAAGCTGCGATCCCTGATAAAATCCTCCAAAGCTAGTTACGAAAACAAAAATCGCCACTGATTCTAAAGACAGCCACAAAGCATTCTATAGCTATGTCAAGAATCTCAATGGCAACACTCAGATCTGCTCTGAGTTACAGCACAATGGCACTAAATATACAGACCCAACTGATATTGCCAACATCCTGGCAGATAGGTTCAGTGCTAACTTTACCCCCCTCTCACCCCCAAAAGAGCCCATCTCTATACTGGAAGAATGCAAAGTTCCTGTAATCATGGCTGCACAGGTAAAAACCACACTCTCCAAAGCCAAGAACACAGCATCCATGGGACCAGATAACATCCCAGGCTGTGTTTTACATGAACTACAGAACGAACTGGCACCCCACCTAAATACCTTGTTCAATCATAGCCTCACCTCAGGCTTTGTGCCTGCTGAATGGCGCACAGCAATTATTATTCCACTCCACAAGGGGGGGAGCCACCACGGACCCCGGGAACTACCCCCAATTAGCCTGATGAGCCTGGGTCTGCAAGGCCATGGAACGTATCATCATGGAATTTATAAACAAAGACATTGGTAATCTCCAAACTCTGGACCCCACCCAGTTCAGGTTTGTAAAAGGCAGATCATGTCTCCTAAACCTGATAGACGTCTTTGAAGCAGTCACCAAAGCCGTAGACATGGGTAAGGTGGTTCACACAGCCTATCTAGATCTTGCCAAGGCTTTCAACACCATCCCCCACTCTGGAATTATAGAGAAACTCACTAAACTAGGTATAAATCCCTATGTCACAAGATGGGTTGCCAACTGGCTCATGGACAGAACCCACACTGTGAAAGTAGCAGACTCCAAATCTGACTTCAGACCAGTGAGAAGTGGAGTAACACAGGGTTCAGTCCTGGGTCCTCTCCTGTTTGGTATCTACTTCTCTGAGGTACAGGCTAGCACAGAAGGTCTTTGGCTAATGAAGTTCACAGATGACTGCAAACTAGGAGCCATAATCAAAATTCCTAATGATATGAACATCCTACAAAAGGGCCTCACTGAGACAGATGCCTGGTGTTAAAGCCATGGCCTCAAGCTCAATGCCAAAAAGTGCACTGTCATCCCCTTTGGTAAAAACTCTGTACCCATTACTATAGCATTAGTGGTAGTATACTTAACACCGAAAGTGTGATAAGAGACCTTGGGACACAGGTGGACAGTAGTCTCTCCTTTGATAATCACATCACCACAGTAGTCAGGAAATCCTTCGACATGGCACACCTCATCACAAAAGGTTTCTCATCCAGAAAAAAAAGAGGTCATTGTTCCCCTCTACTCATCACTCATTAGACCCATTATAGAGTACAGCGTCCATTTTGGTATGTACCTCACGAGTCATCTACAACAACTGGAAAGGCCACAGAAATACCTCACAAAGAGGATTACTGGCCTCAAACAGATGCCCTATGAAGACTGTCTCAAAAAACTCCAGCTTTACTCCATCGCATATCGCCTACTCAGAGGTGATCTCTGCCTAACATACAAAGCTACGTCAAACTCAGAGCTGTTGGACATGCTCCACTTAAAGAAATCCCAATCCCTCTGAGCTACACGCTCTAGGGACCTAAACCTTGTCACCACAATAAACAGAACATGCCGGAGGGATAGATTCCTGTCCCAGAGACTTCCCATACTCTGGAATAAACTACCTATCTATATCAAACAATGAGGTCTCTTCAACAAAAATCTTGATGATTGGATGGGAAATAGGAAATTCACCCCAGGGATCACCTCTGTGGCTCTGCTTGACAGTGGCACAGGAAAATAATTTTTGTGGGTGGTAAAAGCCAGGGTACCTTTTTGGCTGGGCTTGTATAGGCCTGAGGGCTGATAGCCTAGTACCTACCTATGAACCTATAAACCTATGAAACTCAGCTGTTTCCCCACAAAAAAATAAGGGAGACAAACTTGAACATTTTCCTTACCTCGTGCCGTTCTCTCACGAGCTAATTATTAATTTGGAAAACTTTCTACAGTTTTTGGAATCATCTCTTCTCTCCCTGAACTCCCTCGATGATGTGAAGCAACTGGATGATGTCATCACCATGCGACGAACATTTCCAGGAAGCGCAGAACTGTATTTTGACTGTAACTTGGTTTAACAGTCTTTTTGTTTTAAATCAACTATTTACTTAAAATGATCATTTATATGGTCGATGATAAGATTACATATTACAATAACATAATATTTTCATATTTTGTGACTTGAAGAAAGGATTACAGAACAGATAAAGGAAGAAAATGTAAAAAGAAAATAGGTGACAGAGGAGATGATTATGAGAGAACTGTGTGAGTATAAAAATGTAAATATCTATGGGATTTATTCTTAGACCTTACAAGTGTAAATACTGATGTTAACATTCATTTTTGTATGTATGTATGTATGTATGTGTGTGTGTGTGGGTATGTATATATATATATATATATATAGTTGTAGGTATGTGTGTATATGTATATATATACACACACACACACACACACACACACACACATATATATATATATATATATATATATGTGTGTGTGTGTGTGTGTGTGTGTGTGTGTGTGTGTGTGTATGTATATAGGTATATGTATAAAATATTTTTTTTCTCCCTCATCTTTCTTTGAAGTATCACTGCATACTATGATTATGGTTACCATACTCAAAGTTAGTATTTTCACAAATTTGTGAAATCTTTATATTTAAGTGTTATAAGTAAGGTTATGCATATCATTTCAGAATGTTTGTTTGCATAGCAAAGAATTGAATAATAAAGGTGGTATACTAAAAAGAACTTTGCAAATAGATATCTTATTCTGCCACTAGTGAAAGCAGTTGTATATACATGTGTTTATAGTGACTACATCCCATTTGGGGATGATATAATGTTTATTTAAATGACATACTGTTTATAATTACACCTAAGTCTTCTAAATAGTCATTCTAAATATAACTATTTACACAGGAACCTAACTGTGTTAGCCTTGTTTTACCTTTTTCTCTCTCTCTCTCTCTTCTCTCTCTCTTCCCTCTCGTGTTCACATATATAAGTTAAATAAAGAGAAGAGATATAAAGAGAGTTACAAACATGTTAATACAAAATAGAATTATATTTAAACAAACCATGGTTTGAACTATAACATTGTGTCCTGGATAACATATTATATTTGATAACCTAATAGAAATGTTGTTTATACACACAACCTCTGTTATCTGTGTTAATAGTAAGGCAGTGGGCTAAATTACTTAGTCCTTTTAAACAATCTGTTAGACATTTTCCTTATTTTGGAATGTAAATCATATCTTGAATCTATTAGGTTACATAGGTTTCTTATTAGATATGATATCTATGAATGTATAAACCTTCCAGATAACACTATATTAGGACAATTAATGATTTCATTAGAATTTGGTTATCTTAATGTTTCTAACTTAAAGTATATAAAGTATGTTATTAGTGGAGTTTGTACTCTGTTGTTACAGTTTAGGGGTTGATCTCAGTGACAGAAGTCATTGGGATTAGGAGGTTATAACTCCAGGCGGTGAGCATTGGGGTGTTGTTTTTTATCTAGTGTATTTATTATTTTTTTTTTAAAAAAGAGTTTTTTGACATCCAGAGTAGCTTATTTACAGAAAACATAGAGAATAAAGCTCAAGGAATACATTTTTTCCTAATGACATGAGATTTAATATTTTTACTTGGAACAAATTCACTTTTTTGCTACAATTTTCACATTATACATATGATATTGATATGTTACTAACACATCTTTCAGGTACAATTATATAATATGACTATGTTGAAAGGTATGTCACTTAACATAAATGGTTTGAACAATCCATATAAAAGAAGTAATTTGTTTAAATATCTAGCTTTTCATAAACCTAAGATAGTATTCTTACAAGAAACCCATTTAACAAAAGATACTATTAAATTTCTAGATGCAAATAAATAAACAAATATAATAAGCTCAGAATGTATGAAAAAAAAGAGGTGTAGCAATATTATGGAACAAAACATTATCATTACCCAGAATTATCAAAACATACCAAGACAATAAAGGTTTGTTTTGCTTGGCTGTAATTGAGATGGGTAAGAAACTATATACATTAATGAACAACTATTGGTTACCTGGTATTAGTACTAATACTATTAGACACATATTGAATCAAATAGTTTCCCTATCTGAGGGACATATCATTATGGCAGGTGACTACAACTTTATCTTATACCCTAAAGATACAACCACTTCAGGAAAAAGAAAATTTACAACAACGTATAAATTTCATAGACTTATACCTACTCAAAGACATACATCATTTTGTGGATCATAACTCATTACAATACACATTCTATTCTAATAGATACAAAACATATTCTAGAATTGATAGAATATTTCTTTCCATACAGATAATGTATAACCTGACCAATAGCAAAATAATATCCTGCCCAATCTCGGACCATAATACTATCATATTTGAACTTAATACCCATAGTGTCCAAATTAAAAGGATTCCAGCATATCTCACACAACTTAAGGATTTTCAATTATTCATAACAGAAGAGACACAAAACTTCATTAATATAAACTCAGCATCAGACACACATGATATATTTATTTGGGATGCCCTAAAAGCATATTTGTATAGACAAATAAATATGTTCATAATAAAATGAAAATATGGGATAAAGATATAAGAATAATACAGGATAAACTGGACTCACTATACACAGATAATAAAGACAACTTGTCTTCAAAGAATATAAGGGATGAGATATACAAACTAAATGATGAATATAGATCTATCCTACATCATAAAACAAAGATAACACTCGAAAAATATAGGTTTCTTGCTTATTCTGTAAATCCTAAACATCTATCAAACCTTAAGAATAAGATCAAAAGATTAAATAAATATAATTATATTAAAGAAATACATTCTGCAAAAAAGAATGAGAAGCACATAGTATGCAAGATATATTAGAAGAGTTTAGATGTCACTTTGATGAAATTAATCAATCCACACAACAAATTCAAACACAAGATAACATAAGAGATTATATTAACAAGAATATATATAATAAACTAAACAAACAACAAATTGAAGTTATTGATAAACAAATTACTTTACCAGATATACAAAGTCAAGTAAGTAACGACGGAATTATTCCTGAAATATATAAGATAATGCCCAAAATGGCTATTTCCTTACTACACAAAGTATATAATTCAGCCCAAAGTGATAATATTACAACCCCATCCTGGAAATATACATTTATATCCCCTATTTTAAAATCGAATAAAGACCCAAAATTGTGTTCTTCATACAGACCAATATCTTTACTGAATATCGATTATGAGATGTTTATGAATATATTCTTAGAAAGATTGAAGAAATTCTTACCCCACTTAATAGACAAAGATCAGACAGGATTTATAACTAACAGAAGTATTTTTGATAATATAAAACAATCCCTAGCTATTATAGACTTCTCACAAAGGAAGAAAAGGAACTTATTAATTAGTCTTGACATTAATGCGGCCTTTGATTCCATTAACTGGATCTAACTATTTACTCTTTTGGAATGCTTACATTTTTCACATAATTTTATTAATTTTCTAAAACATTTATATGAAGAAACCTATGCAGATATCAAAATAGGGTCATATATTTCCAATAAAATATCTATTACAAAAGGCACCAAACAAGGATGTCCTCTCTCCTCTACTATTTACTTTGATCATGGAACCCTGGGCAAATGAAATAAGAAGCAACAAAGAAATAGAGGGCTTGGAAATGGATAAATACAATATAGCCAAAATCCAGCTGTTTGCAGATGATGCTCTTATCACCACAAAGGAAATGACTCCTCATTCATGTCATTATATAAATCAATTAAAACATTTCAAATGATGTCCGGCCTATCATTCAATAACAATAAAAAAAAATTCTACCCATATATCCTAATAATAAAATAATTTTAAAAAGTATGATAGGAAATAATACATATCACATTGCTAACGCAGATCAAATCAAATATCCTGGAATCATTCTTGCCAAAGACATTAAATCAATAATTGAATTAAACTATAACAAATGTTTACAAAATATCCAAGAATTATTTTCAAAATGGAATACTATAATATTTACTACTGAAGAAAGACAAACCATTATAAAAATGATAATTTTACCTAAAATCTTATACATAATACAATCCATTCAAATTCTACCCTCAAAAAGGTTTATAAATAAACTAAACACTTAAATACTAAGATACTTTTGGTCACAAAAAAAAACTAGAATTAAAATTAATCAACATACTAACAACTGGAAGAATGGTGGAATAGCTTTCCCAGATCTAAATCTCTGTTCGGTTTCCGCTATAATCAGATCAATTTCTCAGCTCTTAGATATAACCTATTTAGCTAAATGGAAATCTTTATGGGAAGTATCAGCCATGGAACTTATAATAAGACCAACATCATATCAACTAGAATTCATAAACACACCTTTTATATGGATCTTAAAAGAATATTTTGTCACACATACTAATTCTAATCATACTGCCAGTTACATACATAATATTATAATTAATTTTAGAAACTTTACATATAAACATGTTAAATATAAAGACTACTTTTTTGTTATTTCCTATGGCATAAACATAAGAGACTTTGGTTACCTCAGATATTAACAAAATTTCTCAACTGAAAAACAATGAACTCAAATACTGGTTCCAGCTAACTTATGAATACAAGACTAGTTCAATGGATTATATTATACAGGAATATAAATTTAATAATTCATCATGGTTAGATATACAAGCACATACTATATCTTGATAATAAGCTGAAACTAGCTCCATCAATTAGCAAACATGACACCAGGATATTATTACAATTTCTTCAGTCAACATTATTACACCAGCATACATATTCAGGTAGCCTCTCCTTTATTTATAGACTTTTAAGAGAAGAAACATTTTCTTGCACAGATAACTACTGGAGTTATTATACTTAAATTACTCATAATTCCCCAAGTGAGTAAGATAAGGTTAATATGCTATAATCAGCTGGGAAAACATAATTTTCTCTGAAATGGAAGATTTACACATGGAGATTCATGAATAGATCCTTTTATACACCACAAATAATGGACAAAATTAATAGAAACAGAACATCTGTAATAGATGCAACTGTAATGTAGATATTAACTGGGCACATATGTTTTTTTACTGTCCAACCTTAAATATATTTTGGAATAAAGTAAATGACTTTTTACAAGCACTTTTTCAGACAACTTCATATTAAATAAATCATTAATCATATTTAATACACCTGTTCCACAATGTGTTAGGAAAACCAAATACTCATTACTATGGATTATATTGGCAGTGGCTAGAAAGATCATAACAACGAACTGGATTTCAAAACATCCTCCTAAATTCTCTGTGTTTACTAATTTATTAAAAGAAGTTAGTCATTTACAGATAAGAACGATGACCTCTAGAACTTCTAGAAAGGCATATGAATATCATTTATGGGTTAACTTACAAAATATGTTGGAAAAATTATCATTTTGCATAAAGGTAATTGACTTTCCTTGTCATTCATGAGAACAAGTTACAAAAGGAAGGTTATAGTGTATGTTAATGTATAAATACTGGATGTCTATGTACATACTTTAGTTTGTTTGTTTTGTTATTCGTATATTCATATTTAAATGTTTTAAATATATGTTATCAATTTGTAAATTTATAATATAAATTATCTTATATATGTCTATGTGATTGTTTTCATTATAATCAAAATCAATAAAATTGTTTAAAAAAAAAAGAATAATTTTGACACATTTTATTGACTGTAAAAGAGTCCAAGGTTTTTGGAAGGTAATTCAGTGTAAGTTTAATGTTCCTTTATTATTTCCACTTACAAAATAAAAAAAATGTGCATGGTAATTATGGTATCCATTGGAATGATTCTATAAAACGTGTAGATTTTTATTAGTTTTGTTACTCCGACTCTTATGGGTGGCAAGGTGTGCCGAAGCACAATCTGGAAAAGTTCTTTCCACAACTCATCTTATTTACCAGTTGAAAGTATGGTTATAACAAAAAGGATGGGGTGATAACTTAAAAATATTTTAAAGTGTTTCTTATTAATAACATAATGTGTTATGTTCATGCTCTATGATGTCATATCTTAGTTTTCTTTATTTTATTTTCAATCTATACACATTGTTTAATACAAAGCAATTCCTTTAACACCTAATGTACATTTCTTTTTTTTTATAATAAATATGTGAATTAATCCTAAAAATTCTGAACTGCTGATTGTTTTAGTAGAGTATTTATTACAAACTGGAGTTGTAAATTCTAAGTCAGACTTGCATGGAAAAGGTCTAACAATAATCTTTCACTTTAGTATGCCTCTTTACCTGTAACTTATACAGACTGTCATAATTTGAAAAATTATTTTTTTTTAAATGCTCAAGAAGAGAAGATATAACCAGGTAATGTACAGTTAAACAATAATATGGTTGTAAACATTGTTAATACTAGTCAGCAGTCTATTAATTAAAGAGAACCTAGAAGTGTACCAGTTGACCATGATGATACCAAACTGGTAATTCTTGGAAGAGTAGAATCAGCTTTCTGTAATCATTATAAAACCAGATTTATGAAATGCACTGTTGCAATAGGGGTCTATATTATTACCTCGAAACTGCATTTATTCGAACACCTAAACAGCAAAATCCAAAAAGCATGAATGGCCACTTCTGTAAATTTTTTCACAGGGAAATAATTCTCTTGGCTGTTATTAGGAATTTGCCCTTTTCTCCAATGTAGAGTGATCTCAGAGTTGGTGTATTTATATTAAGGGTGTGTGAAGGGCACAGCTCCTTACACTGGGAGGTGTGGGGGGGGTGAAGCCCCCCACTTGATTAGGGTTTGAATGTTTGTTTTCCTGTTGGTCAGCCAAGCAAACTTTTCCCTATGAAAAAATTTGCAGAAGTGGTCATTCATGCTTTTTGGATTTTGCTGCTTAAGTGTCGACATTTAGGTGTTCAAAGAAATGCAGTTTTGAGGTAATAATATAGACCTGTTGCAGTAGAAAGCATTGTTGGATTTAGGAAGCATGATAATACTCATTAAATTACAATGTGTTTGCGAGTAAAAAAAAACAACTAGTAAGCAAAAAACTGAAGTGATGTGGACTCAAGGAGGCAAGAGTGAGTTCTCTGCAACACAAGCAGAAATACATAATGTCTAGGATAATGGTTTCTTTCCTGAAGTTTCAGTGCATAACTCGTCTCATGATGTAATCACTAGCCAAGATTTTCCACAGTTTAAAGAACTATGGAAGTTATAAGTGGAAAATGTTGAGCAGACATACCGTCAAAATTCCATAGTCTCATCAAAGAAAAAATGTAGAGATAGAAGACACAAAAGGAGGTAAGATTTGTCTCTGAGTGGAAGGGCTAGATATGAGCCTTGTCAAAAGACTTCTTTAAAATACTAAAGAAAATCAGTATATGAACTGACAGGGAATATGAGTTTTATCAAAGCACCCATGCAGTTTAATTGATAAAATAAGCATCCCTAATTAGGAATGCGTACTAAAGAAAAGAGGAAAAGAAAGTAAGAAAGAAACAGCCCAGTCTCATACTGAGAAAGCAACCACCTGAGCAGAATCCTTAGCTTCTTTGTACCATGCCAAAGCAGAGAAACAATAGGAAACAGAAGACAGACATTAAGAGGGAAGCAGATGTAGGTAGGCATACAGCTCATTTAATGAGGTTTATATTGGTGATTCTGCAGTTGAGGGAGGCATATAATAAAATGGTGACTGATCCCTTCAAATGTGTGATGGATGATTTCTTTAAGGGTTATTTCTCTGAAAAAGGCAAGGAGGAGAAACCTAATGAGGGACAGCCCATTGTCTCTGAGTGGGTAGTGTGCATGACACTTCACTGAGTGGTTTGATTGCAATTTTGGAAGAAACCAAGAAAGGCATTTTGTGCAACTTAGTTTTCTGTTGCATCCAGATGCTGCTGTAGGTTCCATCTAGGATATCTACTAGGGGGAGGCTATAGTAAGTACTCTTAACCCATCAACATTTGGGTTAATAATACTTCTCAGGAAGGAGGTTGGAATTTGTTCTACTCTTTGTTCCTAGTGAGAGAAGGAGCAAAGAATAATTGAGCTCTCTTCAGATCAACACTATCTCTACTAGCAGATAGTGCCTCCAGTAATCAGCTTTGGACTTTATAGGAAGTACTCTTCTTTCACATCACATGAGAAAACACCTAGAACTATGGTACTTTAAAATCATCTCAGTAGCCAGCTTGGTTGAAATGGGCATCCTGAGACAATGTAGCAATTATCAAATGTTTACTGACAGCTTCCTACTACCTAAATTAACATAGTGTGTGAGAGATGCAGTTATGTTATATTATATTGCTGGAGCCAAAGTTCTCATATAAAACCACTGCAAATATCAAACAGGCTATTAGAACATCATAATATAACAATATACCTGTCACACACAATAGAGACCAAACACATAGACATTTGTATGCCCAAAGTCTTAAACATAACCTATCCTGAATCACAAAAGCCTCAAAAATATAATCTAAGAAGCAATTATCCTTAGCAATCTCACAAACACTCACCTCAGGAAACATCCTCCAAGAAACACGCATCTAAAGGCCTTATTATTGCAACTCAGAATCCTGTAATCCATACCTCCACACAATCCAACATCCTAGTCATAAATGTCTCCATACTGAGACACACTCATGCAGCCCTTGCCAGCCTGGGTAAGGATAGGGTCATAATTTGTTGCCTGTCTGGTGCTAAGATCACTACTTCATGCATGCCCTCAAGTCATTGCATCACAAGTACATACATGACATAATTACAGTACACTTGAGAGTTAACCTGAGACATATCTCTCTGGTCTAGATGAAGAGAGACATGATGGAGTTCTTGGAATTTGTGACTAAGCCAGGTATGAACCTAGTCCTGAGCAACATTTTTATCATCACAGAGATAGATGCTGCAATGTGAACAATGGACTATTGACTTTGACAACTGTATTAGCTTTTGGTGTCATTTAAGAGGGAGTTCAATATGTATCGATCTGAAAGGAGACTATAGCCCTAAATGCTTTGCAGGACTAGTCTGCACATATCTCCACAAGGGTTTTGTATATTAATTAAAACCTGTCCTTGCCATTTTGAGGCAAATTCATTCTTCAAATGTCTCACCATAACGCAGCATAATTTGGATAACATAAAGGTATTGCTGTGCAATGCTAGGAGCCTCAACAAAAATCTTCACTCCCTAGAGACAATGCTTATCCTGGAATTCATTGATATATGCATAGTCAAGGAGACCTGGTACAAGACCATTAAGATCACCCCATCAGTGCAGAGCTTCAACAGCTACCACACATTCAGACACACCACACTAGATGAAGGCACTATAGGAGGCAGGCTTGTTAGATGAAATAACATCCTGGAAGTCCTCCACATCCAACTCACCATTAATAAAATCTATAGGACTCCTACATGCCCCCCTTGGCCTATACTGCCTAGTTGACTAGTAGGAAGGTCCCTATGCATTATGGCACAGCTATCATCCTAGTGAACGTCAACTACTCCTCCATCAAATGGGGAACTTATACATCCCCTAACATGTATGCCCAGAGATTTCTTGACTTCATAAATCCAAAATCAGTGGAACAATTAGTTTGCACCCCAACCAGAGGGCTTGGTCTGCACTAGTATGGGGCAGCTCTGTTCCTCACCATTTGTAATTCCCTCCCTGCCCCATAAAATCAGACCATAAATCCAGTGCATTCATATATGATGGCCTGGCTAAATTTAGCTTCCCCCTCCAACCTAATGACTCTACTACATCTGCAGAATCCTTTACCACCAAATTCTATGAACATGTGAAAAGCTGCATAGATGCATCTGTTCCTCTCCAAAATAAAAATAATGCTATATTTAAAAATAAACTCCTATGGTGGAAACCAAATATAAACAGGCTGTACAAGAAAAGAAAAATGCACTGCACACAATAATAAATGTAGCTATCAAGATGCCAAAAACACTCTTGCTAAACTTAACAAAGAATTCCAGTCCATGAGTAAATCAACTAAAGTAAGATAGTAGGTAAAATTAGACACCCAACCCTTCTTTCACTAAATAGAAACCTCAGAAAGAATGCCCAGAACTACATAGAGCTAATAGTAAATGATATCATACATTCAGACCCTGAGAACATAGTCTACTAATGCATAAATTTAGCTCTAACATCACACTTCTCTCTCCTACTACATTCCCAGATCACATACCCCACATTTACAGCCCCCTATATCTCCCTAGTCCTCAAAGCACTTTCCAAAGTCAAGAACATTGCTTCTGTGGGGTGGGATAACTTACTAGGGTGCCTACTGACCATCCATTAAGAGGACCTCTTTCTAATTTACTTCTGTCCACTTTTATCAGCTCAGCAGGGCCAGTCATTTTTATCCTCAGAAATCCCCAAAACCCAGCAATTATAGCTACATTGTTGACTGAATCCTACTCATATGTGTGTAAAAAAAATTAACAAAAATCAATAACCAATGTCAGATATTTCATAACTGCTTCACAAAAACACCCAGTAGTCAAATTATTCCAGCTTAATTCACACACGCACATACAGACACACACACGCACACACACACACACACACACACAAACACACACACACGCACACACGCACCCCACCCCACCCCACACACACACACATATATGCACACTAGTCCTGCAAAGCCAGATTGAGGACTGTTTAAAAATTACCATGATGATAAAAAGTAACATACTTTCATTGAAAAAGACAGCCCCCACCAGTAGTTTTAGTCACCTTGTTGACTGTTTACACCCCTTACTGTTATGAAGAAATAAATGACATCTACTTTATTGGCACTTTATTGTCACTTTTAGATAAAATACATGAAAATGTGTAAAGATCACTAGTACCATATCATAAGATCCAGCCACATGCAGCACAGTTTAAATAAAACAGTACTTGTGAGGGTATAAGAAATCTTGACTGCATTCTTACATATGCTAAATTCAATATGTACAATTTCTGCAGATGTAAAAGTCATCTGAATAATTCCACAATTAAGATAAGTATTACTAATGCAGAGGTTGCTATTTGCAAACAAATTTGCATTTCAATGCCTCATCTACAAGTGCTGTACCTGTTGCCCTGGAATAATATATTGCCTATGCTGTTTTTTTTTTTTTTTTTAATGGTGTGCTTGTGATATTTGTAAAAATGTCAAAAATGATCCAGCACAAAGGAGAAAAAGTGCCTAAATCAATTTTATTGTGGCAAATATAGAAACTTCATACTGCAAACCGGTTTCGGCTATATATCCAGCCTTCCTCAGTGCAAAACAAAAGTATAGATGACACATCCTGGTATCTTCTTTTATATCCAAAATATTAAAGGTGTATCCATATTCAAAAAATTAAAGATACATGCAAACACAAAAAAATATAATGTACAAAATTGTAAATAAGAATGAAAAATATGAGTACTTACAAAGTAAATTCATTAGCAAAGAAATTTCAAAGATCACACATAAAACATAATCAAATGCTGGCTGCATATGACTAGCAAATTTCATTTAGACCAGGTTTGAATAAACTCCTAACCTGGTAATCCATGAGGATTCCATATTATTTAATCTGTCATGCCAGTCAGCTTTTATATTTCTGTACATGTCAATTGTATCAATGATAGTAAATTTAAATTGTGCGGTTTTGTGAATCATGGTATGTTTGTGCAAGGCATTTGTAATTTTATGGGTTCTAATGGTGCTGAGGTGTTCACTTATCCGATGTCTAAATGGTCTGGAAGTTTGGCCCACATAAAAAGACATACATGTACAAGTTGCCAAATAAATTACCCAATCCGTGCTACAATTACCAAAATTTTTTATGTGATATACCCTTGAGGTACTACAACTAGTAAATTCTTTAGTCTTAAAAATGTGTCTGCATGCACTGCAATGGCCACACGGAACACAACCTATCAGAGGGTCACCAAATAAGGTTGTCTGCATGGGTGTAGAAGGATTGTACCATTTGTAGTGTGTCAAATAAGAGTTGATAGTCCTGCCCCTACGGTAGGAAAAAGCACACCTATTTGGCAATATGTCATTTAAATATTCATGGACACGCAAAATGTCCCAGTGATTAATTATGTCCCTAAATGAGGATGTATTGCTGCCATAAGTAGTAACAAATCTAATGGGTTGAGATGTTAATGTATTTCGTCCCACATGGGAGTGTTTGTATTGTAAGAGTTGTGATCTAGGCATATCTTTGATCTGATTGATAGTTTGGGTAATTCGACATCTATTGTATCCTCTGCTTATAAGTCTGTCACTCAAATCTTGTTCACATTCTAAGTGGGATTCTTTAGAAGAGCAGATACGTTTCATGCATAAGAATTGAGATTTTGGAATGTTGTTGATGATGTGGTGGGGGTGATGACTGGATGCATGCAGAAGTGTATTGCACTGTGGAAATTTTCTGTGTACACAAGTAGCCAAAGTATGGTCAATCTGTCGAGAGACAATTACATCGAAAAAGATGAAATCCTGATATTGCATATTCAAGGTAAACTGAATGTCCCATGTATTATTGTTCAAGAATTTGACAAACTCCTGTACTGAGGTTAGATCACCCCGCCACACCATCCAACAATCATCTAAATATCGTCTCCATATGTCCAAATCTGCCACAAAAAATGTTATTATGAGAGTCATATATAAATTGTTCTTCAAAATATCCCATGAATAAATCGGCATATATGGGAGCAAAGGATGCTCCCATAGCTGTGCCTCTTACTTGCCAATATGCTTGACCTTCAAAGTAAAAAATATTTTTAGTCAGCACGTATTGAGTCAGTTTGATTAAGAAGTTGTTAAATCCCATAGTGTATAATTGTGAATGATCTAGCCAATATGCTATGGCGGATAGACCAGCATCATGTGGTATGCTAGTATATAGGGAAGTAACATCCAAGGTACATAACCACCAATCTGATTCGAGTTGTGTATCTTCAATGATATTTCAAAATTCGGTAGTGTCTTGTAACCTGGATCTGACCATAGATAATAATGGTTTTAAATAGTATGTGAGGAATGCTGATAATGGTTCCGTGAGAGATCCCCTCCCAGAGACAACAGGTCTGCCAGGTGGACAGGTCGGATATTTATGGATCTTTGGAAGTAAATATAGGTACTGTGGAATGGGATCGGAAACATTAAGTTGTTTGCATGTATGTTTGTCTATGATACCTTCTTCAATGGCCAGATCCAAAAAGGAATCAATGTGTATTTTGAAATTGGGTGTTGGATCAACCACCATGTGTATGTAAAACCAGGCATCCGATAATTGTTTAAGGGCTTCACCTTGATACATAACCCAATCCATTATTACAATACCTCCCCCTTTGTCTGCTGGTGCAATGACTATGTTATGATTGGAATTGAGTTCCCTTAGCCCTTGTTGTTCTTGTGAAGTTAAATTGTGTCTAATTGGCTGAAAGCCACTAGTAAAATGTAAATCCTTCATAACACATTCCTTAAATATGGCTATGTGTTTATCCATGGGAGGTTGAAAATCTGATCTCCCAAACTGGAACCCAGTGGATCTTTGAGAATTATCAGAATCTGCAAAAAAATATTTTTAGATTAATCAATCTACAAAAGTCATTGAGTTCATTGGCAAGTATGTGTTCAGATACAAAAGATGTCAGCACAAAGTTTAAACTCTTGTTCAAAAGTTTATTGTGGACCAGTGACAATTCAAATGAAGAAATGTTATGCACATTATTTGTTAACTCACAATCTTCTGTAACAGCTGTTGTAAGCTGTGTGTGCTTCCTCCTATGCTTTCTACCCCCTCTACGTGTCCTGGGCCTAAAGGGTCTATAGACTGTTTGCGTTTGGCCACTGGGGACTCCTGGTTGGAAGGACAGTCATAGTCTGTAGCGGAAGATGTATCATCTTCTGAAGTGCCACTGGTTAGCTGAGTATTTTTCCTCAAAATGGACCTGGGCCTTTTTCTCCTGTTGTTGGCTTTATTACTAGAATCAAAAAATCGTACACTTTTTTGAGTGACAAAGGGTTTACCCTTGTCATAATCGGCCATATCACGTTGGAATTTTTGTGTTTTCTTTTTGATTAATTGCTCTTCTAATGTAGCTAGATCCTTGGCCAAATTTGTTAAATGATCATGATAAAAATCTTCAGCCTCAAAGGTTTGAGCCTCTAAACAATTGTTATTAATTTCTATAATCTGTGAATCAATCATGCGTTCATAATAAAAGATAAGGGTATCAACGAACAACATTGAGGCTTGGTGTTGGGTCTGTGCCCAATCCTTGGACAACTGTTCATCAATCAAACCTACCAGGGGTTGAATGCGGATTCTTAATCCACGGGGTGTTATATTTTTCAACTTATATGCTTTGAACAATTTTAAGTGCCAAATGTTGGCTCTTAAAGTTCTCATATTTCTGGTTATTTTTTGGAACAATATGCCACAAAGGTGTTTGGCATCCCCCTTATTTGTATTTAAATCATCAATGCCAGATAAGTTCAAACCAAAAGCTTCCAAATTATCCTTATCCACAGATAATCCTTGTAAAATACCTTTAAGGTCCATTTTCCCACTCATGCCTACACTATGTTGAGACAAACCTACAATATACAATATTTGTGTCAAAAGACAATAGCCCAAATATATTCAAGGTGCATCCAAATTTAACAAATCCAAAGCTACTGTTTTTAGATGTAAAAACATCAATAGACCTGAAATTGTTGTGCATAAAGATTCCTTGTCTCCAAACCAATGATAACATAAACCTGAGGGTGTCAGTATCCAACCTGTAGTCACATCAGTAAAAAAGTAGTCACATTATTAGAAAAGAGTGTAACACATCCGGCCCCAAAATCAACTTATATTTTCTGAGAAGTATTCATATATAATAAAATACCCACAATAACTAATGTGCGCAGCCGACCTTCGTCTCAACTGCTATCACATAAAAATTGTTCAATACACTTCAATTTGTAAGACAATACCAATATGTGGGCAAAAATTAGAAAAAAGAAAGAAGGTTTTGGCCGACTTACGTCTCTGCCAATATATTCCAAACTAATTTAAGTTTTGCACAATGTTTGGTCGAAAGCATTTCAGCCAATATGTTTCACTTAATTATACATAATAATGATTACTTATAATTATTGGCTGACTGTGATACACCGACCATATCAGATATTGATGATACTCATACAGAAGCCCCACATTATATATAATATAAAAATGTGAAGCAGCAGGACAATAATATTGGGCCTTGTTACACTCAATATAGTCTAATAGTGGACAATATACCAATATGCCACATCTGTGTGACTATTAACTGTGTTTAAACATGATATGTATAACTTCAAATCGAAAAAGACACACAATATGGAATCGTTGAGTTAATGCCAGAATCAACATGCACACAAGTATTCAAATCTTATAGATATGAAACCTTTAAATCGAAAAAAACTTCATCCCCAAAATGCTTTGGATGTGTTATAAGCATGAGATGGTTAAAATTGTCAGTAAATTTGAAGAATGTCTATTGTTACGGCACGTAAAAATCCAAGGAGAAAAACAAGATCAAAAACAAAAAGAGGCAAACTATAAAGTTAGGCTGATTGCATGAAACAAAAGTACTGTGAAATATACTAAGTAATATAAGTTACACTGAATTCCCCTTTAAATACAAAAATTGATTCACAATCTTGAAAACAGTTTAGCGAGATAAATGTCCACAGATGTAAATAAGTCCCCAAAGGCCAGGATCTAATCAGCCGTTCTGGTAGGAAAAAAACAGTTCCTAGGTAGAAACATATATATTGTGTCCTTTTGAACTGAATAACAATCCAATTAAATTTCCAGATACTAAAACAAGTCAGAAAAACACCTAACCCAATGTATAAATATAATTAAATCCAAGCCATAAAGTGAAATATATCAAAAGTTGTTCAAACACAAAAGTCAGTATATCCATGCTACTAACACATTAGGACAACACTAATAATTAATCCAACAACATGCCATATACTCTGGTATATAGGTGAAAAAGTTGTTCCCAGTTTCGCGGTTAATGCACCCAGTTTGGTATTTTGTTTTGGTACTCACGATCTTCCAATAGGTAAAACCAATGTCCAAAAGTATACCTTACATAGTTGCAAACACTTGTAAGTGTATGAAGATAAGCCCATTAAAGTCGATTGGTTCAAGAAAACACCGCACCATATACTCCAATTTATAGGCAAAAAGTTGTTCCCAGTATCGTGGTTACTGCGCCCAGTTCGGTGTTGTGTCTTGGTAATCGCGATCTTCCCTTAGATAAAACAAGTGTCCCAAAGTACACCTTACATAGTTGCAAACACACGTAAGCACTTCATAAGCCCATTAGAGTTGCATAGTTCAAGAAAAATCAGTGTTATCACTCCTCCACATCCACGATGAAATGGCGTGCTGGCGGTAGGCCCAATACTTTCCAGACACAGAATAAAATAAAGTGAACTCCTAAATTGCGCTATCGGTAATGTCCCAAATTAAATGTCTAATTCCAACATACCACAAGAGCCAAAATCGAACAGATGTTGCTTTTGATATTGCCATGCCATTCCTGAATTAGATTAGCTATGCAATAGGGAACAGCTGACAAACAATGACAACAGGTTCATAGTTACTACACATGCAGCCCTGGAGACCTTTATGGAGCCTAGCCCAAATTCCCAGTTTTTCCACAGCACAGTCTAGTTAAGTGATTTGCTCAATGTTATACTATATAAATGAAGGTAGAAAGGTTCAAACTTTGTAACAGGAAGCAGCTCATTAACAAGTTAAGCTTTAGTCCTCTGCACCAGCTGTCATAGTAACAGTTTTTAACTAAATGCAGTAAATTGTTTACAATCTTATCTTTTAGAGAAGACTGTATTGCAATAATATTCCACAATGACTACATAATGGATACTGAAGATCAGATGATTCTGATCATCACTCCAAATAATACCGACTATATGACCTCACAAACGTCAACACCTTTGCAATTGTTGCAGGCTGCAAAGAAGATACTGCAAAATATATTACTAAAATGTAACATGTTTAGATTATTAAAATACAACATGTTTAGACTATATTACACAATCCATGCCAGCTAATGAATTATTTCATTCTTTTGTGCAATGAATAAAGCAAAGCAATTGATGACAAAGTAAATGTTGTTCAACTACCCACAAGTCTGTCTTCTCTGTCATCAAAAATAGCTATTCTGGGGCAGAGCCTAGATAGCCAACTGAGAGCAGTGAATTTTGAAAGCTCCATAAACTAGTATAATAATATAGGAACATTTTATTACTTCAAATTTAAAATGCCAGAAATCTATATATTACTAAACTATATAAATATCAATTTTGGTGGAGATATACAAAAATGTTCCTGTCAAGCAACTTGGAGATATAGTGAGTCACTAAATATGAACAACTCAAGGAATTCTCATCCAGATGCTGCTTTGAAAAAAGAACTGAAATTGATGACATATACCTTACAGGAACTATCTTTGAAGATGGATGGCTTTAAAAATGACTTAGAAAACCTCAAATTAAATTCTCAAAAACAGACTAATACTCTTAAGGAACCATTACAGCAACACCATACAAAAATAATAAATATAGAGACTTTTCTAAATGATATTAAAGGGAGACTCAAAGAGGAAGAATTCCAAAAAGAATTTCTGCTTAAACAGAATACATGGCTGCTTAACAAAATAGATGACTTAGAAAACAGGGAAAGGAGAAACAACATAAGGATATTTGATCGGCCTGAAAACACTAAAAGAGAAGACATTATTTCATTCTTAACAACCTGGATTCCTGAATTTTTAGACTTGAAAGAGGGACTTTCATTTGGAATTGAAAGGGTGCATAGAGCACTGAGGGAACCTGCTTCTAACTCAACAAATACACCACCTAGATCCATATTTATAAAATGTCTTTCATTTCTGGACAAGGAACTAATATTAAAATCTGCTTGGAGAAAATCACCCATAAAATACAATCAAAGCCTGATAATGTTTGACAATGATTATTCTTCCAGAATACTAGAACAAAGGAAAAAAGTCTGGACAATAATACAGCTGTTGAAACAAAACAACATTAAGCACAGCTGGCCTTTCCAGCCAAGATAAAAATACTTTTTGCCAATGAGATGAGAACCTTTAATAACTTAGAAGAAGCTACTATAGCCATCAAAAACAACAGCATAGTGTCTATCCCAGAAGAAATGGAATGGATGGCCCCTACTCTTAAAATAATAAAAGAAAAAAATAATTGGACTGATGCTAGAAAGAAGAAACAAAAAAAAAAAAAATGATTCAAAGATAGCTGTCCCAAAAAATAACTCTTACAACTACATCTCTCAAAGTATCAACTAATATGGTACATCACTTGTCATCTGTTTTTTTTTTAAAAAAGGAGGGTTTCTTAAACAACTGAGAAACAGTAATGATTTTTTCTGAATGTTCAGAGTCCAATAATTCTTCACAAACAAAGGTAGGTCAAGATGGGTTACTATTTACATTATATATAATACAAACAAAGCAACATATAATACAAACATAAAAGTTTATATTCCCTTACTTGAAGTCAATGAATACTTATCCTGTTCATTTTCCATTGATTTTATTTATAGTAATTTCAGTAATTAATTAAGTAATTCAACAAGGTACCATTCATCAGAGTTCAGACTCAAATGTAACACATTAACATCATGTATAATAGCAGTAAAAGTAGAGTGTTTTGAAAAAAAATGCTGTCACGGAGACTAATGTCTTCTTCAGTTAAAGTATTATTTAGACATGTCATGTATATCCTGGTTGAATAATAGTAGCAAGCTCTTAGTACAAATGTCATCACTATTCTGTCTAAATATAGTTAACATAAATTATGACAGGTATTACAGCTATGAGTGCTGTTTGATCAATCCTGATATGGTGTGCGTGGATGCAGCTGTGTCTGGCAGCTAGTACAAATGTCATTATTATTCTGTCTAAACACAGTTAATATAATTTATGACAGGTATTATAGCTTTGAGTGCTGTTTGATTAAGCCTGACATGGTGTGTGTGGATGCAGCTGTCTGGTAGCTGTTGTATGTTGCTGTTTTTGTCTCTGGGAAGCTGTGGGTTGCAGCTTGTGATCGAGGTTTACTGATGCTTGTGTATTAGGAAGAGACTTTTGGTGTTTTAGCCTGGATCCAGGGGAAGGGGGTGGATAAAACTGTGATTTGGGATATTTTGGCAGAGAATAGTTTGTTTATACATCTGCTGAGTGAGAGGTGGGAAGGCTGGAAGGATGTGTCATCTCTTGTGGCAGCTTTTTGGGAGTTTTTTTTTTTTTTTTATCTGTTTGCTCTCCATTCTTTTCCTGACTGCTGCCTCAATGAAAGGGAAGGAATTTAGGCTTGAAGTTGCAGTGAAGTGAAGCTTTACTTTAGGTGCATTGTGAGCCTCTGGTATGCAGTACATAGACACAATAACAGAAACAGATGGTCCCAGGTTGCTATGGTAATGAAGACAGAGTGACGATAATGTTTAATGGCTCTGAGGAGCCTCCAAGATGATTCTCGGCAATGAATTTTTTGGCTTAAAAAAAAAAATATATATATATATATATATATATATATATATATATATATATATATATATATGTGTATATATAGTAAAAGGGCTGTTTTAAACCACATGTACACATATTGATGGTCTTGCAACACTTCATTTAGCTCATTAAGTTGATTTTTGATAAAAAAAAAATAAAAATAAGCGCAATTTTATATTTAAAATGTATTTTAGTCCAAACATATTAAGGACTTACATAAGAGTGGAAGTCTGAGTTATTGTGAAACACTAAAAGCACTTGGTCTTGCTTGTGCAGTACCCTTTGCAGTGGTCTGGGAGGTGAGCTTGCTCGGACGTGTTGGGCATATGGGGATAGTTGATGCTAGGGGGGTGTTTGGGGTTGCTGGGAAGTGCTAGAGAGTCATCAGATTTCCTTCATGGAAATATCTGTGGAAATCGAAGGTGTGTTGAGTAGTTCACTGGCAGAGTGGCCATTGCATGGAACAGGCTGGTAAAATGGAACAGGACAAATATTGGTTTGGATATTTTAAGAACAGCCTGGAAACACACCACATGAACTAGTGAATGGTATTCTGGCAAAACTGGATGGACATTGTTGCCCATGCTTGAAGTACTGATATGTGTGTTTGTAAGGTTGGAAATATACTAATAACAAATAAGAAACTAGAAGGGTCTCATAATTTAAAGTATATGGACTGTATAATCATGCTTTGAAGGAGCTAATAATAAGAATAAGCATTACAGCTTGTGGTCTCTCAAATAACTAAGCAACAGCCAAAAAAAAAAAACACACACACACAATAGTTATGTAATGCATGATTTTAGTAAATCTAGACATAAAATATATAATTGTCATATAAGATGAAGCCGTTTGCTGAATTTAGATATTAAAGACAGGATTTAATAACATGGGCTTGTGTATAATAGCATTGCTGTCTTAACTTGTCATGAATGACATACACTACATTGAACATCAAGGGGAAGCATGATGATTTTCTTATATAAGTAAATATGCATAACAAGTCATGTAATTGCTTTAACTTGAATTGTATTTTTGTAACCCATCTTGACCATACATAATACTTAAGCAGTTACCAAGGTAACTGATGTTTTATGCATGGCATCAAACTGACAAAGTTGTTCAAGAGAAACAATAGAAGCCTGAACTTGAAATGTCACAGAATGTAACAATCATATTCTGAACAAATAGTATTAAATTGAGAATAGATACTCAGTTTAATAACATGGGCTTGTGTATAATAACACTACTGTTTTAACTTGTCATAAATGACATATACTATATTGAACGTCAAGGGGAAGCATGATGATTTTCTCATATAAGTAAGTGTGCATAACAAGTCATATAATTGCTTTAAATTGAATTGTGGTTTTGTAACCATACATAATACTTAAGCTGTTACCAAGGTAACTAATGTTTTATACATGACATCAAACTGACAAAGTTGTTCAAGAGAAACAATAGAAGCCTGAACTAGGAATGTCACAGAATGTAACAATCACATTCTAAACAAATAGTATTAAATTGACAATAATCACTCAGTTTAACCATTGCTGATTATACAAAATTGGATGTTGGCATTTAAATCTAAAAACGTTCAGTATATGCCATAAAATGGCAATTTATGAATATGGAAAGGGAACTTATAATCATTAATCACAATAAGTGAATATGTTGTTTTTAACCTATAATTTCACTCATTTTATAATAAGAAATGACAGATATGAAAATCCTCATGTGTAGGAAATGGGTGGAAGAGGGATGCACTGATCATTAAAATGCACTAACTTTCATCAATGTTCACATAAAACAAACTTGATGCTTTAAGTAAGTTAGCAACAAACAAAGTGATTACTTAAATGCTGACAAATAATGAAATATAACTTCTGATATATCCAGTAAAATACATTGTATTAGAAACATTAGGTATAAATATTACTACCATCTAATACTTTTTAAAAGACTTCATCAATAAGGGTGAATATGTTAAATAACTGTGTGCTATAATCTTTTACTGAGGTTTTATATATGATATATCCTACTTTACTATGATTGAATTGCTTGTCATCTATCTTTCATGTAAATATTAATTGCTTATACAATAAGTAGACATTTATATTGTATTAAAATTCTGTCTAATCTACAATAGTACTATATCTGTTCAAAATAATATAAATATTGCTTATTCCTATTACAAATATTCTCCATATGATAATTCAATTTATGGAGCTCAGATGTTCTGGATTGTCAAGGTATGAGTGATAATCTGATAGACTTAGGTTTATCCATCAGCTTAGGAATGATTTTCATTCCATGGCTAGTGCGTATCTTAGTTTTGTTAACATTTATTAATTTAAATTTGTTATTTCACAAAAACATTTTTAATATGCCTGACCAAAACATTACTTTACTGGTAAACACTCAAAGTATAAAACTGATAATTTAATTTAAAAGTTCAAACATATACTTTATAGTTATCAGAGGAAAATGTTTAATAGTCATAATAAAACAAAAATTACATATTCTAAATAACCCAAGATGGATTTAACTTTATTATCTTTAAATATCAATGGCTTAAACAATCCTAGCAAGAGATCAAATCTAATGAAATATTTAAAACTGAACAAAGCACAAATTGTCTTCCGTCAAGAAACTCATTTCAAAACAAATGACAATAACAAATGGAATCCTAAGGAATATATGATATTGGCACAATCCATTTATAAGACAAAGACAAAAGGGGTAACAATTTTATAGAAAACAAATGTGATTAATCCAGAAATCATTTCTAAGTATGAAGATAAAGAAGGCCTTATGGCATTAGTAATAGTTAAATATAATAACAGAATATGGACCCTAGCCAATCTATACTGATTCCCAGGCATTGGAACAGGAACTGTTAAAAACACTTGGATTTCATTTTCAATAATTATAAAGGCAACTTAATATTAGTAGGAGATTTTAACGGTATATTTGATATCTCTGAAACTACAAATAAAAGACCGTTGCATGCATCTGCTGTATCAAAAGCTTTAAACAAGTGGATAGAATAATTTCATCTTGTAGATACTTTCAAATTTAAAGAAGATAAATCGTTGTTGTTTTCCCATCAAGATCACAGATTTGGTACCCAAACTAGAATAGACAAAATATTTGCTGCCCATGACTTACACTCTAAAATCATTAATTTCTCAATCACTCCCTGCCCCTTTTCAGACCAAAATTCCTTGATAATAAAACTTCAAAATGGGTACAAACCATTAATCTTTAACTCCAAAATTCCATCATTTGCAGATGAAAATGAAAGTAGAAATTCTAACACATAAAACTAGTTTAACTTTAGAAAAAACTAAAAATTAATACCTTGGCCACTTCTCCCAAATATCTACATAATTTTTTCACAAGAATAAAAATGCAAGCAAATGCTAATAACATTAAAAGTATCTTCCATGAAAAGAAAGGGAAAAATGTCTCAGATATAGGTGATATTCTTGATCCCTATGGAACACTTCCAAAAAGAAAATATATATATTGAGCAATTAAATCTAGATGAAATATTTTCTAATATAAAAACCCAGAAAAATTAAAACTAGATCTGCAAGCACCCATATCCAACAAGGAATTACAGATACAATAAAAGAGGGTAAAATAATAAAGCTCCAGATATAGATGGCATAATTATGAAAATATATAAACTTTTTCCTTCAAAGATACTATCCCTCTTCCATCAAACTCTATTAGAAATTCAGTCACAAGCTTTAATTCTACCCTCTTGGAGATATTCCTTAATCACACCAATCCTAAAATGAAACAAATCCCCAAACCGCTGTACCTCATATAGACCTATGTCATTATTAAATAGTGACTATAAGACATTCATGATAATATTAACTAACAGAATGAAAATACCACTATCCAATACAATAAATAATGATCAAATTGGATTTATATATCATAGGCACACACATGACAATATTAAAAGTATAATTTCTCTTATAGATTATGTTACTAAAGAAAATAAAGAAACACTCATAATTGGCTTAGATATAGAGAAAGCCTTTGATTCCCTAAATTGGGGCTATTTATTCAAAATCCTAATGATATTTGAATTTCCTGCATCCTTTGTTCATCTCCTAAAGAATATATATACAAATAATTTAGCATATGTCAAGTTAGTTCCTTTTACCTTTGAATCTATACATATAACAAAAGGCACTGAACAAGGATGTCCCATGTCACCAATTCTATTTGCTCTGGCTATTGAAATATTGGCAGATTCAATTCTTAACAATATAAAAATCAAAGGAATAGACATTTATGAACAATACAATTCTAGAGTAATGCTACTTGCTGATGACATATTACTAACATTATCTAATACAAAAGAGACATTAGAATAATTAGATATATTAATTGACAAATGTCACATGACTTCAGGACTCCATTTCAATAAATCAAAATCAAAATTTTTATTTCTAAATAAAAAAAGAACTGCAGACTAAGGGGATCACATCATAGGGAAACAAGAATCTACCTGAAAATATCTAGGAATTGAGTTATGCAAGGATAATAATGAATTAGTATAAAAAAACTACAATAATATCATCAATACAATTAAAATCTCTGTGGAAAAAAATGGAACAAAATAATATTAACATTTGAAGATAGACTACAGTTAATAAAAATGGTTTTACTGCCCAAGAGCCTATATATAGCCTTGGCAATACAACTGTTACCAGAAAGGAATATATTTAAAGAAATAAATTCATGCCTAATACATTTTTTTCTGGTTTCCCAAAAGAAACAGAATACCTTTAATACATCATATCAGACCATAGAAACAGGGAGGATTAAACTTTCCTGACATTGAAACATATATTAAAGCATCAATATCTAAAACAGTCTTGGATTGGATAAGTCCAAATTGCTCTACAAATTGGAAAGAATGAATTTGATTTATAAAAAAAATCAAATAACAGATAAAAACAATTTGCAATGGCACATATGTATTAGTATGCAATATAACATAACTAAACCCACTAAAACTCTATGATTAATTATTACATTGACTCATTTAGGAAAATTATTAATGCAAATATAGATTTAAAAATCGTGTTTGATCTTTTAACACCATTTATAGTCACAAAGAACTTTCCACATAAAATATATAGAGAAATTATTAATTCCTGGGAACAGAAAGGATTTGTTTGTTGGCTCCAATGTATCAAAGAATTAAAAATTTTAGATATGCAAGTAATAAAAACAACATACAAAATTCCACAACAGGACTGGGTAACTTTACAGAGTTTTCTGTCATATTCACAAGATTTAAGTAGAATAATTAACTATTCTTCATTTAAAGAAATGCCTAAATGTATGAAATATATATATATATATATATATATATATATATATATATATGAATTCATATATAATGACTTTGACATGGGAAACAGTATTTCAAAATTTTACAAAATATTGATAAACTATAAAACAACACCCAAAACCTCATATTGGAAATATATAACAAAAGGACACTCAATACAGTTAACTGAAGATATTAAAACAAATATCTTATTATCGATAAAATATACATCCTTTATACAATGCTGGAAAGTTTTTAATTGGAAATGCTTGCACAGATCATTCTTAACCCCAGACAGAATCAGTGAAATTAGTTCTTCCATAAAAGGAATATGTTGGAGATGTGAGCAAGTACACAATGCAGATTGGAACCACATTTTCTTTGATTGTGTTAAAATTAAGCCATTTTGGAATGGTATTAATAATTTTCTACAAGCTTTATTTAATGCATCATTGTATTTAACTAAACCTCTTGAATTATTAAATGTGAATTAATGTCCTCATTTGAATAGGTCAAACATTTATCTAGTATGGACTATACTTGCCATTTCAAGGAAGTGTATAACAAGAAGATGGAATACAAACACAATACCAACTTTGGAAGACTTTTGCAGCCTAATGAAGACCACATCATTACTGGAAATTAAAATTAAAGAACTAAGAATTTATCCAAGGCCATTTATCAACAACCCTTTGGGAAAAGTCTTATTGTTGATTGACACTATACAATAATTGATCAGACACTATGATAATGGATTGGACATACTTATAAAGTAACTATATACATTAAGATCTTTTATATTGTCAGGCTAATGTAACTAGTCTACATAATTTTTTAAGATGTTATGTATAAATACTATGGAATTCATTCAAATGTGTTTGAAAAATAAAACATTTTTTTGAGAAAAAAATAGCTATCCCTCTTCCATTACTCCTGCTGCTTTCCTTGTTTCTTTTTCTGGGTTTTTATTTGTCTTTCATTACTCAGTATAGGTCCAACGTACCTAAATGGCTAATAATGCTTTATTGTTGCAGCACTAACATCTAAAGTCAACAGAGCTGGACTGTGGACAAATTAGGCCCTTTGCAGGATCATAAATCATGTCCCTACCAATCATACCAATATCCCGTTACTTGTCTGTCTCTCCCCAATTTCCATAAACACTGCTCAAACCTGTCAGTGTATGTAGCAATTTGTTCTTTACTTTTGCAGTTAGCACAAAGATTTAGATTTTTTAAAACTTTTATTTTCAAATTTTACAGAAAAAAAACACTGAAAGCTATTTTCTAAACAAAACAAAACAGTCTGAGATTGAAAACAGACTTTGCATAAGAAATGGTAAACTTTGCTTCTCCAGAAACTCACATTCATTGAAAATGCTTCTGGGAACTCATTAAACTACAAGAAATATGTTGAGATTCATACTCAAAAAGCATATACTGAAGTACCAATTAGTGTCTATGTGAAGGATGCAGGAGTTCAAAAGAAAAATATTTAAAGCATTTGTTAACAAAGCCCATTTGACACAAGTGTCCCTTTTCACAAGCAATCCTGGAGTACTGTCTGGTGAAGTATTTTGGCAGAGTCAGATAGGAGACAAACAAAGGCTTAGTGAATCAAACCATCTAATATAGAAAACAGGTGTTTAAAAGCTCATACCCTTACTCATTTGCTGTAAGTGCTAGACAAACTGTTGTAGGCTAAACACAGAATATTTTTCACCAGAGTAGCTACAAAAAATACATTAAATTAAATATGTATTCATAGTTAAAACACTAACATTAAACTTGTAGAATTCATGCTGACAATTTATTCCCAGCTACATAACAAACACACTATCAACATTCAACAGAACAAGGAAAATGAATGTCACATATAAAGAACATGGCTTATATTATGCTAATGCTTACTACAATCAATTCCCTTCTTTTACACTATAACTACTCCGGTTCATGGAAGTTAGTAAGCTTGCAGTTCAGGTGAACATTGAGGATTCTAGCCAAAATTTACAGTTACCCCAAAGCATTGTCTGGTTAACTGACTTGTAAGGAGAGGGCATAAATATGAGGCAAAATCAGAGACATTCTGTAAAACTGAGATATATGACAGCAGACTACACTAAAGTATATAAACAGTTAACAGGGCAACATAATTTCTATCAGCAACTATTTTGTGAACCACAAAAAGTATGAAAGTCTAAAAATTGACATTGACTAACTTTTATCTCCTCTGTGATATATAAAAGATAAGTAAAAGGTAAAATTTAATGGAGGTCTGGAAGTCTGGAGGTTGATATGAAGGAGGTACCTCAAGAAGTAAAGGTACATGATTAGAGTCTACATGGCTCTAAAAAGAGTACCTGGACTGTAAAACCAGCCATTGTATCTCTGTAGTGCCACTTGCTGCAAAAGTAGGTAATTCCATTACAGAGTTAAAAAACTTGTATCTAGAGTGATCACTGCTACTGCAAAAGAACAGTAATTTCCATTTCCAGAATGGACTCTTGTTCTCCCCGCCTGCTAATGTTGAAACATTCTGAAAGCCTGTTACTACTGACAGAGTTCAAAAAACTTCTGTCTGAATGTTGCTCCAGACTCATTAGCTGAAAGCATTTGCCAATGAGACTGGAGCTGGGCTGATGCAAAGCAACTGAGCAGGAAAATTATTCATGAGCTCTGTTCTTTAATGAACCCCTAAATTAATGGACTTTTTAAATTAAGGTATTTTAAAGAACCCCTGCAGGTACAGCCTTTTTTAAAAAAAAATAATGCCATCATCAGGTCCCCCCTAGCCAGCACTGGTCCTTGCGCAGCTAAGGTCACCTTGTGCTGGATTCAGCCCTGCTACCTAGGTCACCTTGTGCTGAATTCAACCCTGCTGGCAGGTAGATACATGTTTTTTGGAGTTAGATTCCCAGACATAGAAAGTCATGGCTGCTCAGCACTGGATGTGCCATGACATAGTTCAGGCTCAGGCCACTGCTACTGAGACTCAGGTATATCTACACAGCAGGACATAGATGGGGGACAGTCGACAAGCATGAAGGATGACTAGTATGGACCCTTTGTGTATCTCAAGAAAGTACTGGAGGGATTCTGGTGGTTGGAACTCAAAAGAAAACAGCAAGGTCCCATCAGCCTTACATGACACATGGTAGAACCTCTCAACTGAGGTCTAGTTCCTGTCCTGCAATACTGTTAGAGCAACATCTGAAGGTTTATCTGCATCCAGTAGAAGCTACCATTACAGCAACTCAACACTTTTCTTTATAATCCTGCCAGCATTGTAACTTAACACTCAGCACTGTACTGAAGATTGCACATATAACTTTCTGAAGCTTCAAGTTGTTGTAGAAGAACAGAAAATATGTTTGATGTACAGTTCCATTTGACCATGCAGCACACGGTATATCCAAACCTATACATAGGTAACATGCTCAAATAATTTACAAAAGAAAGTACAATATGAAAAACTTAGAATTCACTTTCCAGTACCTTGATTTTCTTCATTGCTATGCCGCACACACACACACACACACACACACACACACACACACACACACACACACACACGCAATCACACACACACACACACACACACACACACACACACACACACACACACACACACACACACACACACAAAAAAAAAAACACTTTCCTTTAAACTACCAGTACTTTGAAAACAGTGTATTTTTCTCACTGCAGTGAAAAATTTAAAATTATCCCTATACATGATGCAGTTTAACTTAGTTTCAAATATCACTTTTCATCCTGCCAGTATACCTTTAACATGCACACCCGTCTTACTAAACCCTTGCTATCCTGAAAATTACTATGCACAAGTTAATAGGACAAGCATATAAAGCTGCGCCTAAGTTGATATCTTTATCATTATCCTTTATGCCTTGTTAACGAGAGTTAAGAAGTTTGCCTGAAAGTAGAAATGTCAGTGCTGTCACTTTCCATAATACATTGCATAGTAACATTCAAATAACTTTTTGAAAAAAAAATCTTTTAAAAAGTTGCTTCAGGGGCCCAGCTTAAGCTTCATTAGTTTCATTGCAGATCTGCCACTGATCATTGGCACTGCCAGGATGCCGGGCTAACATTAGTAATGTACGCCCATGTAACACACAGTAAATAGCAGTTGATTAAATGGCATCCATTCCTGTTCCAGTACCACTCCCTCATGCTCCAGATGTGGCCATAATGGCAGCATGGGAATAGTCTTTTGCATCAAGCAACTCAGGAAAGCATGCCACTGTTTATAAGGCATGCATGACTCTGACTCATTCCTGAAGTAACTGTGACTAATAAATATAATGATCCACATGTCCTAAGAGTGTCAAGGAACTGCTGAAGTATCCTTAAGGCAGAGACCTGAAAAAATACTCAACATATGCCTGTGGGACTAAGCCACCCTGCTCATTATTTATTTATTTATTTCCAGTTTGATAACCGGGGTTGTCCACTGGGCTCAAGGAACCCGTTTTCAGTGTAGGCCCGGGGAGAAAAGCTCCAAAATTACAAAGATAAATAAAAAATACAATACAATAAACAGTAAAGTAAAGTAAAGAATACAATAAAAAATAACATAAAATGCAATTATGAATAAGACATAGTGTTATATAGTATTTTAAACAAGAATATAAAATGAAGCAGAGAGTTGTAGCAAAAATGCAGTGCAAATAGAAGAGTATAGAAGACTTGAGGATAGTTCCTGAAGAACATGTATGGTAGGTAGGAATGGTATTGGGAAGTAAACAGAGTAGTAGGAATAAGTACGTAAAAGTAGAGAAAGGAGAGAGGTAGTTGAGTAGGAAAGTAAGAGAATTGTTAATTAGAAGGAGAACAAATGTGAAAAAATGTAAAAAAAAAGGGGTAGGGAGTTATAGAAGGAGGAAGGAGGGTAAAGTAAGTGGAAGAGAGTTGGATGCAAATAGAAGATAGAGTCATTTATTAGTCAAATGTTATATAGGTTTAGAAGGAAGAAGTATAAAGAGAGAGAGAGACTAGAGAAAGAACACTATGTATATACACTATATACATTAAAGGTTCATAAGTTATGTTAGAAATGTTGAAGGGAAGCTGTGGGGCAGAATTGCCAAGGTGTAGAAGTAATTAATAAGGAACAGGTAGGAGTGAGTTTATTAGGATTAGGGGGCAGAGAACAATTACATTTCCAGTTAAGGGAGAGATGAGAATGGAGCTGGGATTTGAAGAGTTCAAAGTTATTGAAGGTTCTTATTGAGGTGGGAAGAGAGTTCCATTTTTTTGCTAAGGAGTAGGATAGCAGATACTGGCCAGCGGGACGTTTTGGTTTGTGAATAGAAAGTTGATTTTGTTGTGAGTATCTTAGGGGTCTGTGAGGAGTATAAGAAGGAAGGAGGTTTGCTAGAGCAGGGCATGCAGTAGGATTATTGATTAATTTGTGGGCTGTAGTGAGTTGGAGGTAGTTGGGAAGTTCTAGCCACTTTAGCATGTGAAGGGAAGACCAATGCTGGGAGGAGTGTTTAGATTTAGTAGCAAATTTGGAGATTTTGTTGTAGCAGATTTCTAGTTTTGCAGAGATGAAGGAAGCAAGGTTGGTTAGTAGAGGGGCACCGTATAACAGTGAAGGTAGTAAATAGGTAGTGGCAAGAGTATGCCTGGTAGAGGGAGAGAGGAAGTGTGAGTTTCTGTATAGTAAACCAAGTTTTTGATAGTTTTTTTTTATATTTGATTGGACATGCATATTGAATTTTTGGTGTTTGTCGATAGTAACACCGAGAAGTTTAGCGAAGGGGACAACTTCTATTGGGGAGTTGGCATTACTGATAATATTGAAAGATTGTTTGTCGAGGACTGTGTTTTTAGAGGGAAAGAAAAGTAAGATTTTGGATTTATTAGCATTAAGAGAGAGGTAGTTTTGAAGCATCCAGTTCTCAGTGGCTGTGAAGGCAGATTGGGTAATTGCTTGGAGAGCAGGAAGATTAGGAGCAGAGCAGATTAAAGTGGAGTCATCTGCATACTGCACTATTTTAGTGTTGGGAATGGCTGCATGGAATTCATTGATAAATATATTGAAGAGCATTGGACCAAGTATTGAACCCTGGGGAACCCTGGTTGGGGTGGGAAGGAAGATTGAGGTACCTGTTTTCCATTTCACAGCCTGGGATCTGTCAGAAAGATAACTATTAAACCAGGTAAGTGAGTGCTGAGCGAGATTGAGGTTAGACAGTTGAGTTAGAAGGTGGGAGTAAGAGACTGTGTCGAATGCCTTGGATAGATCTAGAAGGACAGTGGATACAATTTCTCCTGAGTCCCGAGCATGACTTACTATGTCTAGAAATGAGAGGAGAGCGGTTACTGTACTATGGCTGGGGCGGAAGCCATGTTGAGTAGGGGTGAGGAGGTGATTGCTGATAAGGAAGGGCAAAAGTTGTTGGTGGATGCATTTTTCTAGAATTTTTGATATTGGGGAGAGAATGGCTATTGGATGGAAATTAGAGATGTTATTGTTTTTGCCTCCTTTGTGAAGAGGTAGGATATAGGCAGCACGCCACAATTTGGGGACGTAAGATTCATGAATGGATCGGTTGATGTGAATGCTAATGGGGATGGCAATGGCATCTGCAGCAAGCTTTAGAAAGTGTGAGGGGATATTGTCAAGGGCATTGGAGCAAGGCTTGAGTTTGGTGCAAGCTTTAGAAAGTGTGAGGGGATATTGTCAAGGGCATTGGAGCAAGGCTTGAGTTTGGTGCAAGCTTTAGAAAGTGTGAGGGGATATTGTCAGGGGCATTGGAGCAAGGCCTGAGTTTAGTGAGAAGCTTTAGAAAGTGTGAGGGGATATTGTCAGGGACATTGGAGCAAGGACTGAGTTTAGTGAGAAGCTTTAGAAAGTGTGAGGGGATATTGTCAGGGGCATTGGAGCATGGCTTGAGTTTGGTGAGAAGTTTTAGAAAGTGTGAGGGGATATTGTCAGGGGCATTGGAGCAAGGCTTGAATTTGGTGAGAAGCTTTATAAAGTGTGAGGGGATATTGTCAGGGGCATTGGAGCAAGGTTTGAGTTTGGTGAGACGCTTTAGAAAGTGTGAGGGGATATTGTCAGGGGCATTGGAGCTTGGCTTGAGTTTGGCGAGAAGCTTTTTGGTGTGAGAGATAGAGATGGGTTTTAGGTGGAAAATAGGGGTGGGAGAGGGAGATTGGGTGGAGGAAGGGAAGGTAGGGTTGAGTGGAGGGGAGGAGATATTATTGGGGAAGGTCTTAGTGAGTTCAGCTATGGAGTTGGTAAAGAAGGAGTTGAAAACGGTTGCAATTTCTGTGTCTGTTTTATTATTATCAGGACAAGGATTGTTTTTTGTACCTGGGTGCAGAAGAGAGTTGATGGAGTTCCAGAATTGTACATCTGAATCCCTTTTCCTCTGGCTATGTTTTCTTTGACACTGTTCAATGTACTATCCTCTGATTATATTTTCTTAACATTTTCATTGCTTAACTGCAAATTTCCTAATTCAGGAAAACTTTCATCAATATAGTGACACGAAATGGATATCATAGCTTCTTCACTTCAGAATACAGGCATAGCTGTTTCTTCTTCGCTTATTTCTTCCATAGAAAAAGCAACACAATGATTTCCTTCTGGTGTTGGCTTTGGCATTCCCTTAGCATAACTCATAATTACCTGTGTTGAAAGTCCTGTTACTGACTGTGTGCTGTCCTTACAGAAGGAAACCTAGTGCCTAAGACTCTGTTCAGGCTCCCTTTCTTCTTCTGTTGAGTTTATCACTCTGGTTCATTCCCTTGTCTTTTACCACACAGGAATCTACCATTAGTTTCCTAGCTAGAATAATGTGACATGGCATACCTTGCATACTAGTTATTAAGTTTCCTCCCTTTAGGTTTCTATAGTGAATTCTTTTATTAGCCTAACAATTGTGGTTTTCTGGCAACACTCAGTAACAGATTTCTGTTAACATACACAATCTTCTATCCCTTCTAGCCAGTATCACATTTTTGTTCTGTTTAAAATCACTCCGAATTACCCCTTTTCTATTTTGCATTATTAGACTTAGGTATTTTTAAAAGTGTGTCAGGTTGTCACTGACTCCTGTCATTCTTAATTCGAGTATATTCAGAATTGTTTGTTCCTACCACTGTGTATGGCTACTGCTGCCTTCCCCATTATTACTAGGAGTATATTCAGGCCAAAAAATATATAACTATGCTCACTTCCTCAGCAATTTCTACAGTGCCTTGAACTAGGAGAAAAATGTACCTATTATAACAACATGTGTTCGATTTCATATCACAGAATGGAATGCATTATTCAGCAGTGTCTGGATTTCTACAGATAGTATACAGTATTCTTTTTTTATCTTCATGAGCATAGATTACTTCCTGCATTTCCATGACTTACTGTAGATTCATGGTTGTAGACATGAGGTTATTTAATAAATGTGATCATGATCTCAAACTGTAGTAGTTTTATCAATTCCTACCCATCTACCAGTGTTGTACATTTAGGTAACTTATCAGTGGGACAGAAACATTAGGATGACTCTACTGTTATAGCAGCTATTAAATTCCATTTTATCAGTACACTTTTATTGCCACTGTGTTACTCAGAAATCACATCTATGAAAGGAATAGTACTTATATTTACAGTACTATGTGATTAAAATCACATTTTGTTAGGTACCTATTACTAGTTTTAGTTAAACAATTTTTAACAGTATAACTCCTCACATTTAAAAATACTCCTTAAGTTGCTAATAGATATGGATGTTTATGGGTACCTGCATATTTCTACTTTGTGGCAAAGCTTATTCATTTCTAAACAAGGTTCATTATCTGTCAGTCTTTTATTTAGCACAACTAATTCATCAGTCATCTGTTTATGTAAAATAATTAATTGTCCATGTTATTCTACTCCTTTACTGAAAAGGTCATTCTCTTTTAGTTCAGTTTTATAATGTTCCGCAGCATGACTTTTACGGACTGCTCCATTTTGGCAAAGGGAGTGACAGTTCACTCAAGTAAAAGTAGGTCTCTCTCCCGTCTTGACTGGGGAAATTATTAGGCAATATAGGTTACTTGGAGATTGTGGTTCAGGAATGAACAGTAATATGACTTACTTTAATGACCAAATTTTACCTGTCTGAATAACCATCAGTATAGTATGTAACCCGCAAACTGGAGGAAGACCTTTAAGTCCAGTGTACTTTATTTACAGGGAAGAGTAAGGGTCGGCAACTGTTTCATATTCTGAAACTCATAAGTGCAACTCCTGGAATAGGAGGATGAAATGACCAAAAATGGGGACTTAAATATATTGAACTTTGCCATTTCTCAGAAAATTGTTCTTTATCTGAGGTATGGCAATCTCAAAGTATATGTATGTTCTGGGGTATACAGAGCTTGCCTGTGACATTGGGGGTGGTGTGGTTAGGCTTGATCCCTGCAAAAAAACAACTTTAAAGGAGAATGGTGATATTTGGCATTTGCACTTCTGGAATTTAGGATTTTTTTTTTAATTCTGTGGCTAGTATTTACAAGTCTCAGTATTATAACATGGAACCATAAAGGCAAAACAAAAATAAGCATAGTTCTGTACCCAGAAAAGTCTGTTAAACAAAAAACAGATTCTTAGAGTTCTGATTTCACATTCACCAATGGTTCCAATTAGTCTCGGGTAAACTTCAAGTAAACCTGCAAAAAAAAGCCTTAGATGTCCTCTTGTTTCTCCATGCTCTCTTCCAGTAAACTCTCCAGCTGATATATTTTACAAGTCAACTAATAAGCAACAAAAATCCACCAGAAAATGACAAAGACAAACCAAAATATTAAATATTTTGTCTGTTCATTTACCTGGATTGGCATTTTGGCATCTTCCACAAGTCACTTCTCTTGGCCATAATGCCCCTTTCAGAATAAGGCAAACATCTCTTTCAATTGCCTTCCTACCTGTAACCACCATGAATCCTGGTCTTGGCCATATAGCTCCTTCACTGACAGACAAACACCTCCTTTTCGTTAACTTTCTGGCTGGCAATCACCAATCATCCATAATCATGGCTATATGATTCCCTCTTCAAAAAATAAAGGAACATTGTCTCCTCTGCTGGGCTAAATCCCTTCCCTTTACTTGCACTTTTATAGGTGCGCCATATCAATCAATTTTTCTATACTTTATTGTATTGCTTGGGTACATATAGTAGCTCACCATTAAATGGAACTTGTATAGCAAAGTAGCATGTTCACAACAAAAAAACAGCAATTTTACAACAAATACAATATTATCATTTAAAAATTAAAACAGTCATATTTATTTTCACAACTAACATGCACTGTGCCACTCTGTCTCCATATATTTGTAAACTGGGATAGAACACCAACATGGGCCTTTTCAAACTCAGTCCAGGATCACTGTCTGTTTAAGTGATTTGCTTCAGGTCACAAAGTAGGGAGTTGAAAGCTGAATAAACAGCTTTAAATGACTAAGTGTCCCATTTCATGGTGTCTTCTGTTTGATGAGAATAGAAACCTTGAAGGTAGTCCATGCTCCATACCCATCCTAAGTAATATATAACAGGAGGGTCTATGCTGATGATGGATCTTTTGGATATTAGAAGGCTATTAAAAAGGCATGAAAATGTTGTTTTTGCATTGATAGTGTACCTTATGTTGTAACACTACTTTTTTAACTGGAAGAGACATTTGCCTCTTAGTGAAGAGAAGGTTATATGTCCAAGAGTAGAGAGTTTACTGGAAGAGGTCTTTACTTCTCTTTGAGAGGGAGGATTGTTGCCAGTTGTAGTCTGTGTTCAAAACTACCATACAGAGAGTTTACATGAAGAGAACATACATCAATAGGAAGACACCTGTTGATCTATTTGAAAGATAATCTGAAGTTTGTCTGAGATTATTATGAATTATTTATGGATGTCAGACCTGAGCTGTAAGACTTTGCTTTTGCAAAAAGTCTTTTCCTGCTACAGAACTAAGCTTGTTTTCATTTTGCCACTATGATTATTAACATGTAGGGAACTTGAATTTTTTTTCCCATTGTATGTGTTACATGTTACTTTATACTCACTTTACTAGTGTAAACCACTATGTCATGTTGATATATATATATATATATATATAGAGAGAGAGAGAGAGAGAGAGAGTGCCAGAGAAAGAGACAGAGACACAGTATAACTGCTGGAACTTGGCAGGTAGTTTTTAGCAATGAGGAAGAGATTTGTATTTTCATGATCTGTAGCACTGGCAATTTACCACTGGTGTCAAACAAAGGTGTATAAAAAACAGGGGCTGTATAGCTTGGTCAAAAGTTAGAAAAGAGCTAATGGAGTCTGAAGTTTTTCAAGATACTTTTGGCCTAGAGCATTATCTCCTGAAAAGAGGCATTTTACCAAGAAGCGTTTGCTGGAGTAGAGAACTTTTACCCTATTGCCAGTAAACAGACCAGAAGTAAAAACTTTTGTGTTTGTTTTATTTGTATTTAGCACCCTGTCTTCTACAATGTAATATACATTACTTTTGTGTAAACCACTAACATTATTTTGCATTTTGGTGAAACCAGCATTTTATTTAATTTCTGCAAAATAAAAGTTCATAACAAAGACTAGTATGTCAGCTGCAGCAATCTTCTAATATGCATTTATAAATATAAAGAACTGTATAAAAGAATTAAAAAAATGATCACATGACCAAAACATTGAAATATACACATATACATACACACACACACACACACACACACACACACACACACACACACACACACACACACACACACACATATGTGGGATTACCTACAAAGATCTAAAACAGTATAAAATCAACAGTAAATATATTGACAGAAAAATATCTAAACTCAAAAAAAATCTAAACTGAAAAACACCCAAACATGAAATAATGACAGCATTTATCCACATTCAGAACCAAAACTTTAACCCCTATATCCCTTGTTAATGGAAAATACCAACTCCGATGTCATACAACAGTGAAGAAAGGCCATAAAACCTTCTCTAGTATAACTTCAATTTTGTCAGTATTTTGTGTTTAGATTGTTTTCAATCCAGATTTTTCTGAGTTTAGATATTATTCTGTCAACATATTTACTGCCGATCTTATGCTGTTTTAGATCATTTTAGGTGATTTCACACAGACACACATGCACACACACACACACACACACACACACACACACACACACACACACACACACACACACACACACACACACACACACATATATATATATATATATATATATATATATATATATATATATATATACATATATATGGATGCATGTCAGATTATCGAAGTTCTGAAAGTTAAAATGGCCATGACCATATCAGAGTTTCAGAACTTCGAACATTAAAAAAAAAAATTCTATTTTTAATGTTTTTGCAAGGGGTTCAAGCCCCCCTGTACCCCCAACCCCCAGCTAATTAAATATACCAACTCTGAGATTGCAGTAGATTAGGGAAAAGGGTAAATTTCCCATTCCACACTGTACCTCGATCTCCATTCAAAACATTCAAAGTTTCAAAACTTCGATCATATGGTCCCAACCATATGACTTTTGAAGTTTTTAAACTTTGATAAACTGATAGGGACACACACACACACACACACACACACACACATATATATATATATATATATATATATATATATATATGTGTGTGTGTGTGTATATATATATATATATATATATATATATATATATATATATATATGTATATATATATATATATATATATATATATAAAGAGAGAAAGACACACACATGACACACACACATATAAATATATTTTTCTCCACCTATATTATTATTAGTAAACATTTTGACACTGGAGTTTGAATTTCCAAATATGTAAAAGTGAAAAGTCTTCAGTGTTTCTCAGGTATTACTCTATCCCCGGGATTCATGAACCTTGCGCCAGGCGCATGCATAGCGTAGGCGCCACAACGCCAGATATGGCCACCGAGCGATTCAGGTACGATCCAATTCCACGTGCACTACCGGCGTGTGCCTGAGTTGTGCCGCCTCCGGCGTAGGTATGTTAAACACCCCATGTGCGGTGTTGCACCATGCAAATGAAGGCATATAGCGATCCACGAAGTGGCGCAGGCGTAGCATAGCAGACACGGTAATGTAAACCAAAAAAAACGGTTTACATATATCCAAACATGACATAGGAGTAACGGAAGGCTGTCAACGTCAGGTATCATACTGTTGCAATATGCCAATGGCGAAAGACACCGAGAATGTCAAAAGAAAACATGCACAAAATGTAAATAATGACATAAATGATATGTCCACAGAAACCACAGCAGAACCCCAGGACATGTCCGCGGAAGGTGCGAAACAATGAAATAATATGACAATGTCATAAAAGAGCAGTATAATACACATCAGCTTCACAGCCACAATACACCATAGTATGCATGGAAAGCCACAACCACGGCGCAAGGGTTGCCAAGGAGTGGCGGCAGTGTTCGGTGCCGTAACTATGTATTAGTAGTCAATGCCATGCAAATGAGGCAGATAATACTGAATCGCAAAACCCCATCGGTAAGGCTGCACCAAACGGCACAGCGGTAATACACCGAGGAGTGGCCCAGAGGGAATACATGTCAACTGCAGAGGGGTGTGCCACTGTAGGAGGAAGCACATTGGAGCCCAGCAAACATGGGCTGTACAATGCACATCACAGCAGCAGGACCGGCGTGTGGGGAAATAGTTGCGCTGAGAGTACACAATGCGCGCAGAGATGCATGTGCACGAGGATGACTACGTTCCCCTAACCCAGTCATGTGACGGCTGCCCCGTCAACAACAACGGATACAGGAAGGTGATGCGGAGAATATGAGGAAATGCGGAAGCAGTGTAATTGGAGTCGTAATGAGCAATCAACACCAATCAACCCACGAAGGGCAATTGGCGGCAGCTGACAACTCTGCATGCAGAAACCCGCAAAACGGGATAGGGGAGGCATATGAATGCAAAGAAAGTAGGGGATGTAGCAGAATTGCAAAGAGTGAAGAACCGATACAGCACAGCCAAGTAGAGAGGTAGCATAACGGCGGTGGCAGACAAAATGCATGATATGCCATGTCCCAGAAACGACACATGACAGGGCTCTGCAGGATGCAATCCAGGAAATAGTATGCGCAACGTGCAGAAACAGTAAGGTAAGGTCTAAAGCTAAACCAATGCAGGCAAGTGTAATGTAACACCAAAGGCAACAGCGTTGCAGTGCCAACGGTAAAACACGGAAGATAATCCACAGATACGGCCACACAGACACACCCAATGACATCACCGGGTGTACAGCACAACAGTATAAAGTGTGAATGCACACAACACACAGCGCGTATTCCCAAACGCCGCACTTTAGGTGTAAACACACAGGGAACTTTTAAAATGTATATGTTGGGTGCCGCCGTGGCCGTGATACATCAGCATGTGTCAGAGACAGACGGAGTTGCGGAGGAGGGTGCCGACAACTACCGTAGGCCTCAGAGGAGAAGGAGAGTGTTCAGACCAAGGGTAACCTACCAGGGGCTACAAGACCTGGAGATAGTAGAGCGTTACAGGGTGGACAGGGACACGTTACAGCAAATAGCGGAGCTGTGCCGGCCATGCCTGAGAACAAGAAACAACAGAGGGGAGCCCATCCCAGTGGACACAAAGGTATGTGTAAGCATGCGAATACTGGCTACAGGTACCTTTCAAAGGCCAACCGGGGAAATAATGGGCATCTCACAGGCATCAGCATCCAGGGTACTACACCAGTTTCTGGATGCCATGTTACGACATGCCCATGAGTATATATACTTCCCCAGATCTCATGAGGAGTTGGCTAGCAATATGCGCCACTTCCACCGTGTGGCACAATACCCGGAGGTACTGGGTGCGATAGACTGTACGCACATACAAATCAAGTCACCACCTGGGGAGCAGGGTAGACGCTACATAAACCGCAAGGGATTCCTCCATCAATTGCCAGGTCATGTGCAATGCGCAGGGCATTATCATGGATGTGTGTGCTGGCAGCCCTGGAAGCTACCACGACTCCCATATCTGGCATGCCTCACAGCTGTATCAGGTATTCGCCAGGGGGGAACATCACACAAGGCCACCTTGTGGGGGATGCTGGCTATGCACTGGAGCCGTGGATGATGACACCCATCAGAAATGCACACACACACATGCAAGAATGCCATAATGAGGCACACGCACAAACCAGAATAATCATAGAGCGTGTGTTTGGGATGCTGAAATCATGGTTCCGGTGCTTGGATACATCCGGTGAAGCCCTGCAGTACTCTCCAGGCACATGTGCCCACATATTCATAGTATGTGCCATGCTACATAATATGATCCTGAGGAAACAGCTGCTGCAGGGACATAATGGTGAAGGGCCACAAAGCCCACCACAACTGCCAAGGCAAGCACAGGCACAGAGGGTTCAGCGCCATGAACACACTGTGCCAGCCCCAGTAGGCAGACAGAGGTGTAACCAATAGGCCTATGCCCTGGCAAAGAGGGAACGTATAGCACATACTCTGACAGCGTAGGCCCCATGGACTGACACCTCCCTACCTGCACACACAGTGAAATGGACGGCACACAAACATGGCCACCCGTAATGTGTACCGTATGGGTGGTCCCATGTGTGACTCCAACATATGCAGCACCCAAACACTGCACACCCAACAGCCAGCGGAGCATGGAACGCCAACACCTTAACCGTATGCGGGTCCTACAGCAGACGGCGTTGCTGTATGCTGCCACGTTCGCCGCAAGGTGTAAACATGTGTACATATGTGCATACACAGATATGGAGATAGATATCATTACACACATAGAAATATATGTACACATACACATATATAAAGTACAACAGGTAAGACAGGGAATCAGAGGGATGCAAGGTGACAGAGAAGTAAGACGCGATATCTGTACATAGTAAACATAGTGAACGACAACCTGAGTATCCGGGAGGATTGACAGAACAGGAAACGCCACCCATGGAAAGGTCAACCTACCTAAATGCATAATCGCGAGTCGGGATGATCGCCAGGCCACGGTACAGTAACAGTACATGTGCGGGTAATATTATGAGGATATGAGGGTGGAGGTAGACACCGCCGCCAGTGATGCGGGCAACGCAGGTACTGTGTGCAACCGTCCCTGTGACAGCGGCAGTATGTGTATGTGTGCGGTGAGGGTGTCGTGTGTCCCGCTGTGCGAGTGTAATGTGTGTGCCACTGTAAAATGTGTATATAGGTGCCATGTGACAGGCGGAGTGGAATAACATGTGTAGGCATACAGTATGGGAACCACAAGCGTATGTACAGCAGTACCCCCAAAGTAGTACTGAGAGCCTCTCCCTGGCTAGGCGTGGCGACGTAAAACGATGCAAAGCGAAAATGTCCCAGAATGTACCACAGGAATATAGCCAACATGAAATGCAAAGGACGTATGTACAAACCATGACCGTATGTATGACACCGATATGTTAATTGCAAAATGATACGTCGGCAACGTTACACAGCAATAGTCATGTACCGCGGAAATACGCATGTGCTACCCCGGCACAGATCGTGGCTACGTATCGGCCCGTAAACACCGCTGTGTGTTCTACGAGTGTCAAACTAGCAATCGCCACCCGAATAGGTGGCAACCGGTAGCATACAGGCCGTCCCAAGTACTGGACCACAATGACTGTAAATATCCGGGACAAAATGCCAAGGGATAGTCGGCACGTACGAATAACCGCAGATATACTACCGATGTGACGGAGGAATACATGCAGGAAGCACACATGCAGGCGATACCGACACCAGACGACATCAACACAACCTACACTCCCAGAACAACAGACAGGTAACTGCCAGCTCCCCAGGCAGGGATGGAGCACACACACAAGCATACCGTGTATGTAGAAATGCAAGGCCCACAACCCGTACCCGTCACCCACAACCGCCGATATACCCCATCGCACATATCAAAGGGATACAAGCCGCAATAGCAGCACAAACATACAGGCAGTCAATGACAGAGGCATAACCGCAACATCTTGCGTGGGAAACACTATCAGCAGCGGATGCATACCTGCATCCGTTGTTTAAAGGAATACAAGAGCTATGTTACACATCTGAATGCAAAACACCATCGACAGACGCCGCCAGGACAGGGACACCCACATGTCGAACATAATACCATACCCAACACA